>NW_021894867.1:0-1386 GCF_006229205.1 Suricata suricatta
ATCAGCATGGAACCTGATGTGGGGCTCGAACTCATGAACTGTGAGATCATGGCCTGAACCAAAGGTGGTTGTTTAACCTACTGAGCCACCCAGGCACCCCTATAATCTTACTCTTGAACACATGAACAGAAAAATGTTTTTAAATTTTGTCAAAATAATTGGTTAATTTAGACAAGATACAAGATGTGTTAGAAAAGTTAAAAAATAGAAGATATTCAAGCAAAGAGCAATTTGCAGCCTTTCCAGAAAAATGAAATTTATTTTGAAGTTGTGCTGGCCACAATTATTTGGTGTAAACTACTCATTGTTATTACCAATGTTAGCAAAAGTTTACCAAAAAAAAATCTTATATGGCGGTTTTACTTTTGAAAGTGATAATTTCTTTAATTTTAGAGAAAATAGCTTTTCTAAATCAAAAGATATTCAACAACAATGCCTTTCAAATAAAATATAAGAGGGGTGCCTGGGTGGCTCAGTTGGTTAAGCGTCCGGCTTTGGCTCAGATCTGATCTCACAGTTCGTGGGTTTGAGCCCTGTGTTGGGCTCTGTGCTGACACCTAGCTCAGAGCCTGGAGCCTGCTTCAGATTCTGTATTTCACTTTCTCTCTGACTCTCCCCTGCTCGCACTGTCTGTTTCTCAAGAATAAATAAAAAACATTAAAAAATTTCAAATAAAATATAAGAAAATTAGACCAAAGAAACAAAAAGGTTTTATATGAATTTCATAAATTTCATGTATAAATAACCATCAAACGAATATCCATAGAGCATGTTTTCTGGCCATGATAGATTAAGGTATAGTCTCAAATGAAGAGATGTTGAACAAATTGATTAGTATACTCGTGTTGGTTTACTTTGTAATATCATAACATTGACAATTTTATTTTATTATTATTTTCTAAAGTAGGCTTCATGCCCAATGTGGAGCTAGAATTTGTGAACCTGATATTGAGAGTCACATGCTCTACTGACTGAGCAAGCCAGATACCCCCAATACTGAAAATTAAAAAAAAATTTTTTTTTGAGAGACAGAGACAGTGCAAACAGGGGAGGGTCAGAGAGGAGGGAGGTACAGAATCCGAAGCAGGCTCCAGGCTCTGAGCTAGCTGTCAGCACAGAGCCTGACGCGGGGCTGGAACCCACGAACTGCGAGATCATGACCTGAGCCGAAGCCGGACGCCTAACCGCCTGAGCCACCCAGGCACCCCATTACTGAAATTTTTAAAAGAAGAACTTAAATATTCTAAGGATCTACATGGTTTTAAGAGATGAAGTAGCAATATAACTGAAAACTATTTGTATGGTAAAATGAAAGTATTCATAATGTTTTCTGTTATAACAATAATTTATCATACCCATTGCAATATTGCAGTGTGATGATATTTC
>NW_021894868.1:0-622 GCF_006229205.1 Suricata suricatta
AGGGCTAAATCAGAAAAGTATTTCTATGACTTGTCTCTATTAAGTGACTCCTTATGTCAACAACTCAGTCATGATCACTTAGCTTTTCAAGCTAGTCTTTTGTGAACTCTTTAGAAGTCTATATAATGTAGAATATTAAAAAATGTTATTCTTATTCTAAATTGCAACATACTTATGTTTGAAATACTTTGTAGTCTGCAATATAAAATTTGTGGGGGATATGTCAAACCGTAATGGACATCCATAACAACTACAAATGATGAAACTACAAAATTTCATCTTCCATAATTCTGCATTTTAAAAAATGTCCTTGTTAGTTAATAAAAATCTGAAACAATATTGAGACAAATATGAAGAAAGCACACATCTACTTGATTCGACATTTCTGAAGGGATGAAGAAAGTCCAAAAGAAAAAACCACACAAAAAACTAGAATTATATTTATGAGATGGTCCCATTTTCGTTTTATTTATTTTTATCCTTTTTGCTTTCTGTTGTCTTCTCTTTTCTTCTCTTCTCTGTTCTTTTAATTTTATTTAAATCCAGATTAGTTAACATATGGTGTAATAATGGTTTCATGAGTAGAATTTAGTAATCCATTACTTCCATGTAACCTCCAGTG
>NW_021894869.1:0-622 GCF_006229205.1 Suricata suricatta
AAAGGGAAAGGCTAGTAAATACTAGATAAAAACTTCAGGATGAGATATGATACCTGCTCAGGAGAGGGAGGAAATGGTTGCATCAATTTAGCCATATGACTTCATCACAAATAATACAAGGTCTAACATCTGTCATCCCGTTGCTGTGTTGATTCCTGTAGCAGGTGCTGGGATCCATCCACACACCAAGTGACAGGATGCCAGAGTTGGTTGCATTCGTGAAGACCCCAATCCCAGCAAAAGAAAAGACAAAATCTGCCAAAAAGGCTGAAAATTATGAATCAGTTTAATGATAACTCACAACCCTCAGACCAACTAAAAAGGCTGAAAATTAAAAAGGAATGAAAAGAGCAAAAAAAAATCCTATAGGAGAAATCTGAGGCAACGTAATAAAAGACAAACATGACTGCCACCAGCAACCAAAGAAAGGGGGCAGCGTACAGGTGGACAGAAAGATAACCACAAGAAACAACTCTGGTCTGGCGAGCGGGCTCTCTGCGGCGCCCCTTCCTCCTCCGAGCAGTGCCACCGGGCAGCGTCCCCATGCACTTCCAGTATCCGGTCACAAAGGAACTTCACATTTCGTGGGGAAAATGTGTTGTCCACAAGTTATAAGAAAAAA
>NW_021894870.1:0-622 GCF_006229205.1 Suricata suricatta
ACAGATACCCAAAAAGGTGCTCAACATCACTAATCATCAGGGAAATACAAATCAAAACCACAATGAGATACCACTTCACACCTGTTAGAATAGCTATCATCTAAAAGGCAAGATATGGAATCAGGGTGGCTCAGTAGGTTAAGCATCCAACTCATGGCTCATGAGTTAGAGCCCCACGTTGGGCTCTGTGCTGACAGCTGGGAGCCTGGAGCCTGCTTCAGATTCTGTATCTCCCTCTTTCTTTGCCCCTCCCCCACTTTCTCTCTCTCCCTCTCTGTCTCTCTCTCTCTCTCTGTCTCTCTCTCTCAAAAATAAACAAACATTAAGAAAAAAACATTTGTTAGCTAGGTAGGCACAACTAGAACTTTCATGCTTGTTATTCTCAGTTTCCCAGGCAGTAAAATCACTAGAATCAAGTTCTAAAGACCAGAGACAAAAACTACTAAAAATGCCTTCGATGAAATAAATTTGAAATTATAATCTAGAAACAATTTCTCCCTTCAAGTTTAATTACATATTACTATAGCTAAGAGTATTCATTTATTCATATGAGGTTTCATATTTTCATATTTCCCTTTTCCCTTCAAACTTCAGCTTTATGAAGTGTTCACAGAAAAAAAAA
>NW_021894871.1:0-622 GCF_006229205.1 Suricata suricatta
AAAAAAAAAAAAAAGGAACCCTGAGTCACTAAGGCCTTGCTAAGTGAAGTGATATTTTCAGGCATTTGCAAACACACACACACACACACACACACCCCAAGGTGGGGAGGTCTTTAAATACCAAATGCTTTAGCCTAATGGTGACACTAGGGTAATGACTTGTTTACCCTGTTGTTCTACCTACAGCTTCCCTAAGTATACTCATCACTGACTTGTTTTAAAGCCTGTTAACACACTACGTAGTAAACGGAATGACTATTACAATGTTCCAGATACTCCACACACACAAGTGGAGAGTTTAAGTGGGGAAACCTCTCCTGACCATGTATTCTTCTCAATAAATATTCCCGTTAAAGTAATAAGGGCACTACTTATTGCTCGCATTGTACTATAACAGGTACCACAGGAATCTTCTAAACTATGGGTCATGAGCTCTATAAATAAGAGTGTTAGGGAGACATAACTCATGTATCCTACTCAATTAGAGTATACAATCCAAGAGTTTTTGGTATATTCACACCTGCATGCGTCCATCACCACAATCCATTCTAGAACATTTTCATCTTGGGTACTGAGGCTTTAATGAGTTACTGAACATCTAGCCAGCCAAAGTATCAGACTA
>NW_021894872.1:0-622 GCF_006229205.1 Suricata suricatta
AAACTAATTATTTGGAGTAATGTGATATGCAACTGACAGGGCTAAGTCTCATAAGCAGGACTTCCTAAGCTTTCAATAGTCTTTACTAAAAATAAGAATTATTTCAACTGAATCCAATAAAACTAAAAATCCAGTGTAATGGATAGTAAATATCTAGAGTCCACAGAAATAGTAGAACTTTAATGTGATGAAAACTATAAAAAAGTTTTTATAATTGGCATGGAGAAGAAAAGATAGCACAAGGAAAACTGTAAATCTTGGCTGAAATATCCAACTAAGGAAATTGAGGTTGTAGTTGTCAGTGTGACTAGGATTTCTCTAGTCTGTGAGAGGTAAGGGTTTAACTCTCCAGGGTTTATTTCTTGCAGTTTGGTCTCCTGAATATCTCCAAGGTAATAGCTGCAGATAATGCTTAAAACAATCAGTTGTAAATTGCTAAGTCACCCACTCGGGCCACAGGTCCTGTTGTGATAAACAGCTCAATATTGTGGCAAGATTCCAACCACCTCAGACCAGAGATAGATTGAGACTTCTTGGATAAAAAAGCTAAGTGGGGCTGAATATGTCTGGAGCCACTTCTGCCATGTAACAGGATCATTAATATCAGCCTCTGATTTCACAT
>NW_021894873.1:0-622 GCF_006229205.1 Suricata suricatta
TTTCTTAATGTACAAAGACTATGTGCTCATTAACTTTCTTAACTCACATCATCAAATTTCTTTCCAAATGTATTTTAATTTCTGCCCAATTAGGGGGAGATAATGTGATCTCCAACTCTGAAAGTAGACTCTCACATTTCTAACATTTTTCCCCTGCTGCACATATTTTGAAGCACTATTGTTTCTCCCTTAATCCAAAGTGGGGATAAAGGAGCCAGGAAATGAAATCCTACTATGTGTTCGGAAGGCAGAGAACTTGAAGTGTTAAATTGGCTACCTGAATGTCTGCCTCTGCTTTATTTCAAAAACTTAGCTCATTCAACAATGGTGGTGATGAATGATATTTTTGACACTGTTCCTAAAACCTCATTTTATCTTATGTTTACTTTTGAGCAATTTTTTTATACTTGTTTCTATCTCCATTTCAATTGATTACATTTAGGTTGTTAATAGCAGTGATGATATCACTACTGACAAATGTAGGTTGAAAATTTTTGATATTCCTACTCACAAATGTATTTTATTTTTAAAATAGTTTTAATGTTTATTTATTTATTTTGAGAGAGAAAGATAGAGAGTGAAGGGGGGAGGAGCAGAGACAGAGAAAAATAAGAAATCCCAA
>NW_021894874.1:0-622 GCF_006229205.1 Suricata suricatta
GAGACTGACCCTTAGACCTTCTAGTTTAGAGGGGGACCTCTGTCATGGAGTCTGTTAGGTTCAGCCTTACAGCATCTCTCTTCCAGAAGAAGCATGATGTATGAACTTGTCACCCATTACAATAATGATGTCCAAAGTGAAACCATTTGGCCTCAGCTGTTCTGGAGTCCTATCATTCTCCTATTCTCTTGGCAACCACAGATAGCACTCACCAACTGTGAACTGTAGCCTAGAGAGGACAGCTACTATAGAAGTTCTCAAAGATGCCAATATCTTTCTCAATGCTGCATTCCTTATTGCTTTCATGAATGAGGTATTATCAGGGCTCTTCCAGGAAACAGAAGCAGGGATGGGTTCTCCAGTTTCACATAATAAATTCATTCTAACATGCCCACCTCCTGAGCTTCTAACTCCATTCCTCAGTGTTCTGGCAAGGAAGTTCTGGCTTCTTCTCCTAACTTCAAAGAGCCATGTCAGCATGATATTACAATGGGCTCCAGGTGTCCTCTCTAGCATAATAAATCTTGAGTCATGGCAATAAAAATCCAAGTTTATAAACTCTCCACTTTCCAGCCTTGTTTTCTGCACAAGCGCTAGACCAATGCCCTTAAGATGTACTCCC
>NW_021894875.1:0-622 GCF_006229205.1 Suricata suricatta
AAATCTCATACTCAGAGCCTGGAGATAATATAGATAGTGGTCTGCATTGTTTTTTCCAAAGTGTTTTCTCATCCGCCTTCACTCCATCACACTTTGTCATCGGTGATGTCTTAGTGCTGCCGTCATTGGCAGGTATACAGATCTTAGCCATGTGACACACTCCTGGATACACTTAGCAATTTTTCCTTGTCTTCATTTCACATTCATATCCTCCTTCACTTCTGGTGGCTTTAGCTTCTACACTGGACAAGTTAGGCACTTGGTTCTAATTATATTTTTAACCCCATCACACTCATCCTCTTCTGCAGTTATATTCTTAATGGTCAGACCATTGCCAATACGATATCACTTGAAAAAAAATCTAATTTTCAGGTATCAACTCCTAGCTCTGCAGCTCAAATATACTAGCACTATCCTTCTAGTTTTCCTTTAACTTTATTAAGACCTTGAACGCACTGACTTATCACATTTTTTTCTGTCATGAAGCATCCACCCCTATGCCTTCACTTTCCTCCTTCAGAAATAAGACTGAACCACAATTACTTTCTTGGCAAATCATTATTTACTTTCTCTTTATTAATCCTGATGCAGCTTTATCATGTCATTTCCTCTGTCTGACATA
>NW_021894876.1:0-622 GCF_006229205.1 Suricata suricatta
ATTTTTACAACTTTCCAGAACATGGATTCTCAGAAGTTAAAATTCTAATCTTAGTAGTCGTAAAAAAACTTAGCTATAGACACTCATGCTATTATACAGGAAGGGCAGGTATTTTTTAAGTGTACATTTTTTCCATAGGATGCATAAGACCAAGATATACAAAACCTCAGGTATAGCCTTAAGAAAGTGACCTTTAACCTTGAAGCAAACAGCATTGTTTAGTAAAGGTCAGTTTTTTCTTAAATTTTTAAATATTTTTAATTTATTTTTGAGAGACAGAGAAAGGCAGTGCAAGCAGGGGAGGGTCAGAGAGAGAGGGAGATACAGACTCTGAAGCAGGCTCCAGGTTCTGAGCTGTCAGCACAGAACCCGATGCGGGGCTCAAACTCATGAACTGTGAGATCACAACCTGAGCCGAAGTCAGACGCTTAACCAACTGAGCCACCCAGGCGCCCCCAGTCAAGGTCAGTTTTTTATGAGTAAGGGTTATTAGGATGTTTATAGCTCTAAGAGAAAGTTCTCAGAAAAGCAGGATCCCCAGGAGACCTAATGTCTACTCTCACAGTCCCAAAGACAAATGATACATTTTTGACATTTATCACAGTAGTGACTTTTGCAACGA
>NW_021894877.1:0-622 GCF_006229205.1 Suricata suricatta
TCCACGAACTGTGAGATCATGACCTGAGCCAAAGTGGGATGCATAACCAACTGACTGAACCATCCAGGTGCTCCAAAAGCTTGTGTATTTGGGGGTAAGGAAGGCGTGTCAGTGTGCATCAGCAAGTAGGTGTTTGTAAGAATATGTATATGTGTAAACGTCTCTGTGCATGATGTCTGAGTGTTCCTATGAAACATCCCCATTTCGAATGGTGAAGACAGGGCCTCCTGGATGGCTCAGTTGGTTAAGCGCCTGACTTGATTTCAGCTCAGGTCATGATCTCACGGTTTGTGGGACTGAGCCCTGTTGGGGCTCTGTGCTGGCAGTGAGGAGCCTGCTTGGGGTTATCTCCCTCTCTCTCTACCTCACCCTGTGTTCTCTGTCTCCCAAAATAAATAAACTTTTTACAAAAGATTTTTTAAAAAATTTTAATTGAAATGGTAAGGACAGAGAGTGGAGCAAGGAGAGGGGAGCAGGAAGACAGTGAAGTAATAGTAACCTACTATTGGTAACGATCAAACCAGGTGCTCAAGATAAACCAACTTCTGAGCAGAAGCCATCACCATATGTCAGAAGAGGTCTCCGGTGTGAAAGGGGACTATGGACGGAGCACAGATGTCCC
>NW_021894878.1:0-2153 GCF_006229205.1 Suricata suricatta
GGCACATGAAACAATGCTCAACATCACTCATCATCAGGGAAACACAAATCAAAACCACACTGAGATACCACCTCACACCAGTTAGAGTGGCTAAAATGAACAAATCAAGAGACTATAGATGCTGGCGAGGGTGTGGAGAGACGGGCAGCCTCCTACACTGTTGGTGGGAATGTAAACTGGTGCAGCCGCTCTGGAAAACAGTGTGGAGGCTCCTCAAAAAACTCCATAGAACTCCCTTATGACCCAGCAATAGCCCTGCTAGGGATTTACCTAAGAGATACAGAAATGCTGATGCATAGGAGCACATGTACCCCAATGTTCGTAGCAGCAATGTCAACAATAGCCAAATCATGGAAAAAGCCTAAATGTCCATCACCTGATGACTGTTTACTTTTATTTTACCTAATAACATTTTTATCTGTCTATATAACCAGTGCTTTCTCAAGCATCTAACTTTTAAAACATGTTTATTTGTGAGAAAGAGAGAGTGCAAGTAAGGGAGGGGCAGAGAAAGAGGTAGATAGAGAATCCCAAACAGGCTTTCTACTGTCAGCATAGAGAC
Organism: Suricata suricatta; assembly: GCF_006229205.1. Classification (NCBI taxonomy): domain Eukaryota; kingdom Metazoa; phylum Chordata; class Mammalia; order Carnivora; family Herpestidae; genus Suricata; species Suricata suricatta. The sequence continues at coordinate 563 of NW_021894878.1, forward strand.
CTATGCAGGACTTGATCCCACAAACAGTGAGATCATGACCTGAGCCAGAATCAAGAACCTAAGGCCCAATGGACTGAGCCACCCAGGCACTCTGAGTATCTTTTTGTACACAAAGTAATAATATATGTGTTAATTTATAACTAGACTTTACTGTATTATGTCATATCTAGATAGTTATAAGGGACACCATACTTTGCTCCCTTACCTAATGAGTGTGTTTGATATTTCCAGTCAGTATTATTTATATAGTTTATCTGAGAGGAATCAATCTCTCTTACTGCATTCAGTCATTTGATGCTACCAAACATAGATGATGGTTCTTTGTCTGCTTATACCATTGTTTAAATGTGGTAATAAGGAAATGAAATTTCTCAAAACCTTAGTCCAAACAAATCCTTTCTCTTGGAAGATTAACTCTCTCTTTTTGCAGAAGCTTTAAGAGAGGTGGATGTGGAGTGGGTGGGGGAGAATGGAAACAAAATGACTGAGACCAGCAGAACATACTCTTGAGAATCGATGGGAGAAGGCATTTTGCAGCCTGATCTCTCCCTTATCCAGTGTTACTAAAGAAAAATAATTTTCCTGAATTATAATGAGGAAAAGCAATAGCAGTAAGATGATGGACTGTGACATGAGCACTGCAGTTCCCTCCCCATGTGTCCTCCAGTGAGACATTGGGAGCAACTGTAACATTCTTTTTTCTGTTTTAGTGCACATCTCCTTTGCCTGATAAGATACTTTTCAACTGAAAATCACAGTCACTTTTATACTGCATTTCTTTCTTTCTTTTTTTTTTGGTTTTACTTTTATTTTTTAAAATTTATAATAGTTTATTATCAAATTGGTTTCCATGTAACACCCAGTGCCTCTCTCACAAGTGCCCCTCTCCATGACCATCACCCCCTCTCCCCCTCTCCCTTCAATCCTCAGTTCCTTTTCAGTATTCAGTAGTCTCTCATGGTTGGTGTCCCTCTCTCTCCCCAACTCCCTTTCCTCCTTCCCCTCCCTATGGTCCTCTGTTAGGTTTCTCCTGTTAGAAATGAGTGAAAACATATGGTGTCTGTCCTTCTCCACTTGACTTATTTCGCTTAGCATGACACCCTCGAGGTCCATCCATCTTGCTACAAATGGCCAGATTTCATTCTTTCTCATTGCCATGTAGTACTCCATTGTATATATAAACCACGTCTTCTTGATTCATTCATCAGGTGACAGACATTTAGCCTTTTTCCATGATTTGGCTATTGTAGAAAGTGCTGCTATGAACATTGTGGTACATGTGCTCCTATGCATCAGCACTTCTGTATCCCCTGGGTAAATTCCTAGCAGTACTATTGCTGGGTCATAGGGGAGTTCTATCAATAGTCCTTTGAGGAACCTCCACACTGTTTTCCAGAGCGGCTGCACCAGTTTACATTCCCACCAACAGTGTAGAAAGGTGCCTGTCTCTCCAAATCGTCGCCAGCGTCTATAGTCTCTTGATTTGTTCATTTTAGCCACTCTGACCAGTGTGAGGTGGTATCTCAGTGTTGTTTTGATTTGTATTTCCCTGATGATGAGTGATGTTGAGCATCGTTTCATGTGCCCATTC
>NW_021894879.1:0-3100 GCF_006229205.1 Suricata suricatta
AAAAAAAGATATAAAAGTATAAAAGCACTTGGTAAAATTCAGATAAATTAAAAATATCAACAGTGCTCACACTGTCAAAAAAAACAACAAAAATGTAATTTTTCTGTTCTGTCATCAATTTGTTAGAAGTCTTTGTGTTACCTAAATTACATCCAGTCCTCATAGGAAATTATATAATATACACATCTAACACATAGATCAAAATGTGTATATTAATAACCAATAAAAGGAACGAGGGCTGTGAGAAATTGGGGGATAGGAAAACTCAAGATGGACCTAGCACATTAAACAAAATCAAATTAAAGTACATATGGAAATCGTGGTAAAAGAACAAAGAATTGACTTAATAAAATCTATATTTTCCAAATGTTAGCAATGAAAAACATAAGTATATAATTGTTATGATCAACAGAAAAATCAGTCAAAGCTATATAAAGCTTCCATAATAATGCACAAGAGAAAATAGTATCAAATGTAACTCATGTATGCATTTTCAATAATTTTCACACACACTTAAACTGCAACTAAATTACATGAGTTCTACACCCAGGTTATTTTGGTCAAAACTTAAGTTTGCAGTTATAAACATCTTTAAAAATTTTTTTTAATGTTTTTTATTTGTGTTTGAGAGACAGAGAGAGACAGCGTGAGCAGGAGAGGGTCAGAGAGAGAGGGAGATATATAATCACATAGAATCTGAAGCAGGCTCCAGGCTCTGAGCTAGTTGTCAGCACAGAGCCCAATGCGGAGCTCAAACACAAGAACTGTAAGATCATGACCTGAGCCGAAGCTTGACGTTTAACTGACTGAGCCACCCAGGGGCCCCTCAAGTTGGCAGTTATAGATGGCTTTGTTTAAAAATAAAAAAATTCAAAATATAAAGTTATAAATGACATAATAAAAGTGTACTGAAATATCATAGCAGTTGATATTTAAAAATTTTTTAAATGTTTATTTATTTTTCAGAAAGAGAAAGAACAGGAACAGGAGGGAGCAGAGAGAAGAAGACGACACAGAATCAAAAGTAGTTTCCAGGCTCCAAGCTGTCAGTACAAGGCCTGATGCAGGCCTAGAACTCAAACTGTGAGATCAAGACCTGAGCCACTGAGGTGCCCCAAGAACATTTCATATTTTAAATAAAAATTCACAGATGTCATTCACAAATGAGTAATCTTAACATGAAGATTAAAAATTGCTGAGCAACCATCAATACAAAAAAATACAGAACAAAACATTAAAATCAACTGGGAAATAAGTTATTTATACAAATGTATGTCTACACACACAAACATACACACATTTTTTCAGGATATTTCTTCAGCACTACTAATTCCTAAAAGGTATTTAAAATGGACAGTTATTTAAGTATGGATAAGCATCATACTGGATTACATTATCCACTAAAAATAGCCAAACTGCCCAAATCCAGGGGATGCACTGAGCCTGACTACAGCAAGGGGGTGGGGAGAGAAGCCCCATATTGAACTGAACTAATAAATCCCATATTAATACTCATCAAGATATTAAAATTTTATTTGCAAGATTTAGTGAAAACTAAAAATCATAATGTTATGTCTAAAGGTTGTATATGCTTATAATTTCATGATTCAAGAAACATCTCTCAGTTTATAAAATCTCCTAATCTGGGTAAAATTTAAATAAAACATCTTATTTGGCATATATAACTTCTATAAAATGGGGTACCACTAAAATTAAAAATGAAACAATCCAGCAATAATGAAATAGGTTTTACAAATTACAACTAAAACAGAAACTTAGAAATTCTTGCCTATAAGGGACACCTAGGTGGCTCAACTGATTGAGTGTTCAACTCTTAGACTCTTGATTTCAGGTCAAGTCATGATCTCATGGCCTTGAGACTGAGCCCTGGATCAGGCTCCAGGGGGCCCAGCATGGAGATCTGCTTCTTACGTTTCTCTCTCTCCTCTCTCCCTCTGACCCTCCCTTGTTTGTGCATGCTCTTTTTCTGGCTTTCTTTCTCAAAAAACAAAACAAAGACATAAAAATTGCTTCCTACAAATTGTCATTGATAGGGAGCTTTAAATTCTAGTGAATTTTACATGGTACATTATGGTCCTCTCTGAATTGTTATATGAAACTCAAGGCATAAAATGGATCAGCACCAGGTACCCATGTTTATTTTGCTTTCAATAGGTCAAGTAAAATATTAATTTTTAATAGCTTGACTCTCCCTTTAAAGGGATAGTGAGGAAGAAGTGGAGGAAGGGCTATGGAAGATGAAATAAAGTGACTATTTTTCTATAAAAATGAGTCAGAGACAGAGAGAGAAGATATAAAATTGTCCTCTGAGAGAGCAGGAGATCATCAGAAAAATGCAGAAAGATAGCTAAAGACCCAGTTGGGGTCTGTGGGTAGAAATGTAAATGGCATCAGTCAGCCAAGTCATTCACCTGCTCAGATATTTGGTGGTGTAAGTAGAAATCTAGAAGCAGTGAGGGTTGGGATCTCACTAAGAGAATACAATAGAGAATGAGGGATAAAAGGGAATTGTAGGTGTTTGGAAACATGTTTATTCTGAAAGACCATGCAATCCATACTGGAAAGGAGAGGGGAAAGAAAAGTATAAGGGGCAACTGCTAAAGGCTGTGATGAAACATTGTGCAGGTAGATCAGGTGCTGTAGACAGATTGCATGCCCTTAGCCAACCAAACAAACAAAAAAGGAGAACCAGCAATGGCTTGGAGAGGGTGAAGCATGGTCCAGCTGCAACTGGATATTCATCCCACTTCTAGGTCCTACTCTGTGAAAGATCAAGGAGGGAAAACAGGCACCACTACAGAAGGCTACAAAGAAAGCAGAGAGATCCAGGGATAGCAGATTTCAGGTGGAATAAACGTGACTGACCAAAGAGGCAATTTTGCCAATGACAGACAGCAAGTGCCAGGGAACACAGGGGAAGGACTAGGGGGCTTCAGAGGCATGGAAGACTGGATCTCAAATAACAGTATTAACAGCTTACAACTTAAAAATTTTTTCAAGGAAGTTGCATCAGGAATGGTGCATACTTCTCTTACGCACATAAATTTCCCTTTATGAAACAAATGCAATGAGGAATAAA
>NW_021894880.1:0-1386 GCF_006229205.1 Suricata suricatta
GAGGTTGCCTGACAAGGGACAACAAGGCAGAAGTCTCGGCCGCGGTAGCACCCGCACCCCCCAGGAGAGCTTCAGGAAGCAAGGTGCTGCGGCACCCTGGAGTCCCAGCCCCATCGGACAGGCCCAGCCCACGTGGTGCTGGCCTCCAGCAGGCACAAGGAGCTGAAGCTATGGGGTCGGGCCCGGGAAGTGGGGGCCCTGCCTTCCTTCCTCAACACACAGGGCTGCCCAGGCCCCGCTCCTGGGGCCCGGCCTACACCCCACAGACACTGGCACCAGATGCCTGCAAGGATGGAGAAGCCCCAAGTCGTTAGACTGTGGATGGCACGACGCAGGTCCTGGGAGGAGGGCCATGGGCCAGGATGGCTGCGGATGGCACGACGCAGGTCCTGGGAGCTGGGCCAAGCCATCTGGGCCCCAGGTGGCACTGCAGCACGGCCCACAGCTCCACCAACACGGCAGCGCACAAGCCTCACTGCTCCTCATCCGGCTCCAGGTGGGACTGCCCTGTCCCCAGTGACCGCCCCAGCTCAGGCGCGCTAGCCTTGACTTCCCTGGGGCAGAAATGAACATGGGGCTTTGGGTATGAAAACCATCACAAGCCTCCAGCTCACTGCTCCAGTCCAGAGTCACTTGCTGGCAGGGAAAGGGGGGGGTCTCAGGACCTGACACCCCACACCTTAGAGACGCAACCCTGCAGCCGGAGAGGCCTCCGCACAACTCCAGACCCTCAATGGCTGTCTGGCCCTTTAAGACCCCGCCTGGCCACCTAAAGGACCAGCCAGTGCCCCTTCCTGGGCTCCTGCAGGGGCTGCAGGCTCTCACCTCCACACAGAGAGCCAGGCCTCCTTTTCTAATGCCTCCCTCAAGGTCACGAGCCATCACCACCTCCCTGACTCCCACCCAAACTCTTGTGTTCCACCCAGCCAGGCCACCCCTGCCCTTAGCGCAGGAACTCTTAGCGGTGGGTAGAAGTCCTTCCTTGGGGATGCAATGCCAAAGCCCCGGATGGTGCGCCATGACCTCCAGCACAATCCAGGCTACCACAGAGCCCTCTCCACCCCCCAGGCCACCAGCCTCCAAGGGCAGGCACTGCAGAGGCCCATAGAAAACGAAGGCAGAGAGAATATTCTGTCTTGACATGGGTACGCTTCCAAACTGAGAGCAGTGCCACATGCCAGCAGGTGGCCCCTGACCCTGGAAGTGAAAGGAGGGGCTCAGGGCACTGGCAGAGCCTGAAGGATGCCTGTGGTTTAGTGCTCCAGGCCTGGGGCTGGCTGCCCAGTGCGGTCTCCAGGAGCCCTGCCCCACACCCCTCCACCAAACCTGGGCCAAAGACCTCCGACAGTCCCCAAAGGACCCAGCGTCCCAGGCCTCAGCCCCCAG
>NW_021894881.1:0-622 GCF_006229205.1 Suricata suricatta
TCTGGTAGGAAATATAAGGAGGTGAACATAACAGTCATCTATAATTCTGATTTCTTTTCAATGGATCATGTGACATTTCTGATTATAAATATATGGTGGTATGAAAAATGTACTGTTATGTGAAGCATGACAATATGTTAGATGGAAAATGTGAGTCCTTTACTGGAAAGTGAGTTATTTGTTCTTTCCATTTGTGTTTATCTTCAAAGCCTAAATTAAAAGCAGAAGATGTCCCTTATGCATTTAGATTTGAAAGCCTCTACTGCACTCCAGACATCTCTCAGCAAGGTAAAGAAGAGCGTACTCAGCTGGACAGACAGACACGCTGATCTATCCTCTAGTATTGTTATGGCACGTTGAGATGACGGGGTTAAGGAAAAATGTGTCCTGAAATGAGGATTTCCAACTTCTAAATATTCAACATGAACCCTACGGGCAGACAGGCTTTATTTTGGTCTTTTCACAATGCCCTGGGACGCACATTATGCTGAAAGTTTTCTCATTCAGAAAATATTTCAGTCTTTCATGGTTTTGCAGTGTGTATATGGAAGAGGACTTGATACACAGAGAAATGGTCTCTTATATGGCCACTTGAAATGTATTTATTTTATTTTCATATCAC
>NW_021894882.1:0-622 GCF_006229205.1 Suricata suricatta
CCCGGAAGCGACAGGGCTGCTTGCCTCTGCATTCTCTAGGGAGAGGGACAAATCTTCAAGTGAATCCGAGACCCGACAAAGTTAAGAATCTTGGATCCGTTTGTTACGTACACGTGTGCTCTGTGGGGTTGGCGCCTGTGCTGTGTGCAGAGGAAATGATCAATAATAACAGATAAAGTGTGAGATAGTCAGCTGGGGGCCTCCACCCAGGAGAAAGTCATGTTCACGGGAGGCGGTATTAAATTCTTAAATGGTCTTTGTGGCTGTGTCCCTGCCACACTGTGGTTCGGCTGATGAGGGTTTGACAATAATGACCCGAAAACTGAAGACAGTGTGGAAAAAAAAAAAAAAAGTCTGGCTTGAGAGAAGCTGGATAAAGAATGTTTGGAAGCCGTCTTGTGCTATTTTTGTAACTTTTCTCATATCTATATAATATGATATATATCAAAGAATATACATGTATCCTTTGGAATAAGATGGATTCTAGACGTTTTATGGATTGAATGGATGAGGTTGACCTTGGGAATTTTGATAGCAAGGAGGCAAGCCGAGTATAGTGTTAGAGAGCACGGGCCTTGGGGTTGAGAATTTCTGGGTGTGAAGTATTGACGCGCTGTATGAT
>NW_021894883.1:0-622 GCF_006229205.1 Suricata suricatta
ATTTTTTCACAAGAAGGTGAGGGAGGTAAGACACACGTGGAATAAAAGATACTAAAATCTCCTCCCCAGCATCCTTAGATGGCCATTCCCAGGAGCTAGCCAGCCTGTCTCTGGCTATTCACACTTTCTGGATCCTCTAGATAAATTCTCAGGGAAAGATTCCACACTGATGCACCCAAAGAGGAAACTAGATCAACCAATGGGCCACTTAGCATTTTATTGCCTCTCACTACAAATCTACCTTCCATTGCATGATCTACAAAATGGAGATGGGCTCTTTGATTATTTCTTCTCTGGCATGGGGGACAATGTGAAGTTTTGTGAATAGAGAGTCCTGGAGAGACAATTAATAGAGGAGGAAGAGGACTTTTTTCTGGGTCCAGTGTGCTGCACTCCTGTAGTCTCTGTGCTTCTCCAGCACGCGGCTTCTCCAGCACCGGAGCTTCTCCAGCCGCAGGATGGTGTAGCCCCGCTGTCTCCTCCCCCGACTTGTCCTCCTGCAGGGCACAGCTGGTGAACAGTGCTGGTGACCAACAGCTTCAGTCTCCTCCAAAATATCTGAATCTCAGCCACAGAGGTGAGGGACAGCGTGTGCTTTTTCTGGAAGCTGTATATACACTCA
>NW_021894884.1:0-622 GCF_006229205.1 Suricata suricatta
GGAAGCCAGCCTCTGTCTCGTGAGGCCCTGCTGACCATCACATTTCCCCTGCAAGGGTGCCCTGTCCTTCCCCAGACCCCAGGCTCCTCCAGCGCCGGCTCGGGGAGCTGGGCTGTCCCCAGGCTGCGTCTCCACTTGGCCCGAAGGACGCGATGCAGCTTTTGCTGGTGCAGAGACGTCTGGGGCTGCTGCCAGCAGCCTCATCTTTGCATTTCATCTGCCAGCCAAGAGCTCTTTCCTGCTTTCGCCTCTTGAAGCTCAAGGCAAGAAGCACTGACCTTGAGTACAGGAACCTCTTGCTTTGATACTCAAGGTCCCCTGTCCTGGTTCACGTTCAGGCCAGCTTCTCCCCAATCTTCTCTCTTCTTTTCCCTTGATTCCTTGCCTCCCAGGCATCCTCAAAACAAAACTTGGGATTTTTTCCCCTGAGCTCTGGCTCAGGCAGTAGTGACAGCGCTGATTTACCTCTCTTAGCCAAGGGCACCGGAGTACCTCTTCAGACTGCTGACTGCTGCCAGGTGGCCGCTTCAAGAAGACACTCTCCGAGTGCCTCACAGCCACGTGCAAAGCGGAGGGGACCCCGACACCCAAACCTGGTAGTGCTGGCTTCCCACCTCCTACC
>NW_021894885.1:0-622 GCF_006229205.1 Suricata suricatta
ATCCTACACAAGCTTCATTCTCAGAACAGAGCTCAACCTGGGGCCCGATCCCAAGCCCATGGGATCATGACCAGTGCCAAAATCAAAATCAAAGGCAAATCACTCTATCTACACATTATCAGTCACATGGCTGCCTATCATCTCTGAAGAATCCTGATATTAGTTATATCTTCTATCTCTGTATTTTATAAAATTTATATTTATTTTATATTTAGATTTATAAAATACATAACAATTTATTTTTTTGTTGTTCCTTCTTTCTTCCTAAAATTAATCACTCAGTCTCTTCAGGATTAACTAATTTTCTGTGTCTACAATTTCCCATGCTTTGAATTTCTTATGAATAACCCAAGAATTTACTTTCTACCCTCTCACTTCTCTTTCACTCCTTCTTTTTATGCATCTTTCCCTTCAACCACTCTGTGAATATCAACCATGCCAAAGCATCCACTTGTCACATTACATGACATCTTTTCAGACACCACATAGCTCAACTTACCTTGATCGCTTTATACTGTTGATGGGTATAAAAAAATAAAACAAAAAAACATATAAATAAAAAGATGTACATTTTGAAAATACACATAGCTAAATTATCTTGATGAAAATTATAAATTTTCAC
>NW_021894886.1:0-622 GCF_006229205.1 Suricata suricatta
CAAGCAGGGGAGGGTCTGTCACCCGTGCAGGGGACACGCAGCTCCTGAAGGGGGAGAGTTGACTTTCATCACTGTTGCAAATACCATTTATCAGCCCTCCAACCCCAGCCTGTCCGGGGCTCCACATTCTCAGAAAGTGAGAGCTGTGGCCGGCTTGGGCAGGCGTGGGGCGGGGAGGGAGGCTCTGGGGTGCGGACCCCCCCTCCCCCGGCAAGGCCGCCTGAGCGCGGAGAGGAGGGGGCTGTGGGGCCTGCGAGCAGGAGGAAAGCGCCGAGGAGAACCCGTCAGAGGGGCCTGTGCCGCCCCGACTCTGGCCTCCGGCTCAGGCTCAACGAGGCCTTCGTGGCCCCGCGCCGCCCGCCACCCCTCGCCCCGCGGGACCGGGACCCCCAGCTGCGCTGCGCTGGCCGCGCTCACCTGTGCTCTCCAGGGGGGTCCCGATGGCGCGGCTGCCCGGCCATGTCTGTCCCTCCCGGCGCCATCACACACCATCTCCCACTGGCATTAAAGCCAAACGATGAGTCGTCACGTTTAGAACCTGGTGTCACTTGTGCCTCACTGACGAAACCACGGCACCGAGGCACGGGCCTCCACGAGTGTCTGCTAACACGGGTGTGAGGGA
>NW_021894887.1:0-622 GCF_006229205.1 Suricata suricatta
TCTCTTTTAAATGTTACAGTATATGCTTCCTTTATCTTTTCTTTCTTTTTTTAAGTTTATTTACTTATATTGAGAGAGACAGCATGTGCCCATCTGCCATGCAAGTGGGATAGGGACTGAGAGAGAAAAAGAGGAAGAATCCCAAGCAGCGGGGCTCCAACCCACACACAGCGGAATCATGATCTGAGCGGAGGTGGAGAGTTGGACGCATAACTACGGAGCCACCCAGTCACCCCTTTCTTTATTTTTTCTAGCATAGAAAAATAGGTACATCTGCATATACATAGATACATGTTTGTGCCTGTGAGTGCATATTGTTTATGTACAGTGTGTGCATGTGTATGAAAACATGTGTGTGTGTGTGCATGTGGAAGGGGTGTATATGTGTATAGATAGATCTCCATTTCCCTTAGGAAAACAGGGCAAACCACATACACTTCTATCATTCAACCTGGAAATCATTCCACAGCATTACTTAAATGTCATTCTTTATATATTTTAATGATAACGTAGTACTTTATCTAGTGGATGAAATCATATTTTAGTCAACCAGTTCTCTATTCCTGAAGTTGGAGTGATTTCAGCTATTTCACTATCATTTTTGAATGCCCTTAATAGATGT
>NW_021894888.1:0-622 GCF_006229205.1 Suricata suricatta
GGCCGCAGGGCTGTCATGGCTGAGCCGGTGGAGTTGTGTGGAGGGGCAGGCCGCAGTGAGACTAGCCCCGGAGAGCTGGAGGTGGGGGGCGGGCGGTGGGTGGGCACAGCCTGCCGGGCAGTGATCATGCTGGGCCCATGGGCCCTGAGAGCGAGCTGGGGAGCTGAGACCCAGCAGCCCGCCTGACGCGTGGAGCAGGAAAGGACAGGCAGGGCAGTGTACCCTGGTGCGTCTGCCTCGAGTTTTGCCTGCTAGCCTGTCCTAGTCCTCGGGGTTCCCAGGGCCTCAGGGCGGGCCGGGAGACTCCCACCTCTCCTGGCCCTTCTTGCACATTGAGCCATCTCCCCAGAAACGAGCTTAAAGACGCAGGGAGGAGTTCGCCTGAGAGCACGGTGCCCTCCCGTCAGGCAGCCACAGATGCTTCCCAGAGCCGTGTTGCACATCACTTCACTTGTCGAAACCCCAGTCTCCGGAGCGCTCGGAGCGGTGGGTTTCTCCAGAGACTCCCTGAGGGGGGCCTTGTAAAGTGCCTAACGATGTGCGGGGCTCAGGGTAGCAGAGCAGGTGGATCAGCTGCCGACAGAAACCCAGACTCAGACTGGCTGAAACAGCACAAACAAAA
>NW_021894889.1:0-622 GCF_006229205.1 Suricata suricatta
GGGGGGTGTCTTATGGGAGCACCAGTATATAAATGGTGGAAGAAGGAAGAGAATTGAAGAAGAAAGAAACCATTATTGAAGAAAGAAAATCATCGAGTAAGACAGCTTTATAGAAGTCAAAGAAGAAAATAATTTGGAATAAGAAAGGGTCAAAAATGTTACAGAGATTAAATAAAATGTGCTGTTGCGATTTGAAAACTAGAAGGACTAGAAGGTGACTTCAATCACAACAATTTCAATGGATTGGTAGGGACATAAGTCAAATTAAAAAGACTTAAGAATTGAATATTAGGTTGTAAAATCTTGAACAGTTTTGGAAAATCTTATAGACCTATTAGGTGGACACTGCAGGGACAAATGTCCTTTAATGACATCAGAGTTTTATGCCAGCTAAAATTACACATGTGCCATGGTCACTATCTTTGCTTGAAGCCATGCTGACTATTGCCAGTATTTTTGAAGGCCTTTCTTGTCCAGAAAATCATATAGAACCGGCTGAAGATCAGATAAGACTGATTAACCCATGAGAGAGACTTAACCAAATTGGGATTTCACTGAAAAATCTATGGTAAAAACAGATATTTTATCTGCATAACCATTACAAATATAGAGTATGTTATAT
>NW_021894890.1:0-622 GCF_006229205.1 Suricata suricatta
TTGTTTCTGTGCCTTGGCCATTGTAAATAATGCTGCAATAAACAGGGACACAGATTTACTTTCAGTATAATAATTTTGAAAAAATATCAGCTGTTTTATGGTAGTAGATTTTTATAGAAGCAAAGAGGGTTAGAAGAATTAAAATTTGGAGAGGGAGGAGCCCTTCATAAGTGGGCTGCATCAGCAGACATTTTCCTGGCCATACCCATGCACAGGTAGAGCATAGGGCTTTAGACTAGGCAGAGAAAACTCCACAGGGCAAAAGATGTGAGCTGAGCTTTCGATGGCCCCATGGGCTGACATAGTGGATTAGAATCTAGAGGAGTCCCAAACACAGAGCCAGTTTTCTACATAAGAAATTTGTTTTGTGCTCTTGCTGCTCAGGGGTGGGCACCTCGCCTTGAAAAGCTGAATGAAATCTCGGATAGGCTGCTGTATTAAACTGCCTCTTCTGGCTTAGTGCGGGGCAGGGAAAGTGTATGTTACACAACTGAATGGCTAAATAAAGCAATATGAAAGCATGGGAGAGGCTTTGATTGCTTCCTCTCTATCTGAGGCAGGAAGTCCTTCCCAGAAGGCCAGAAGGCGGGAGCTCATATTCCTTCACTACCTTCTCATGTGC
>NW_021894891.1:0-1385 GCF_006229205.1 Suricata suricatta
TGGAGTGGCCAAGGTGCACAAAAGATCAAAACCGTATTTTGGATTATTCAGTGCTAACTCCCCCCTTCCCAGCATTGCTGAGGCAAATCTGGGCATTTCTTTTGATATTCATTTGACTCTGTTTACCTGGTAACTGACCTTGGTCAGCTGCTTTGTTTTCCCACCTTGAAACCTATATAAAAGACAGTTTTCTGAATAAGGCTCTCTCTTTTGCCTGATCGGAAAACCCGTGAGTTCTGTCTTTACTCTCTGTGTCTCCCTCTCCTGCCCCCCTTTTTCTCTCCCTCCCTCAGGAGAAGGACCTGCGAGGAGTCTCCGCCCCCCGCCAGTCGGGGCTGACGAAACAGGTACCGCCAAACTCAAGCGCCCTGACCCGACCCGTGGGTTACAACAGCCAACTGTCCAAGATATTGCTGGCATTCAGCTCAATAGACTTACCAGTGTTTAGTAGAACTCCCCTTACTTCTCTGGTTTGAGAAGTTCCAGTCATGAGTAATATATGTCATACATATTCTGGAAATAGTCTAGCCCATGATGAAGCAGGTGTTTACACATAAGCCCTGCACTGAGTATCAGAAACAGCAAAGCCCTTTGTCCAATCAGATGACCGGAGCTTTACTGCCCAACCCCTAGGTATAACATGCCTTGCAATAGGATATTAGCTCACGACAAAATGGTGATAAAGAGTCACTACTTTTAGTTCTTTGCTTTATTCCTGGACTTTGACTTTAATCGATAATTTAATAAACACAAATAATATCATTAAAAGATATGATTTTTTATTTATTCTCCATTTATTCTATGAACCTATACATTTTTCAATAGCAAAAAGGATACACCTATTTCCTCTCACATTTGGAAGTTAATAATTTGAGGTGTGTATTTATCTATGTTGGTATGTAGATAGGTAGAGATAGATAGATAGATAGATAGATAGATAGATAGATAGATAGATAGATGATAGATGCATTTAAGGCGTCTAGGCTGTAAATCTTGGAAAAATCTGAATAGAACTTTCCATTTCATCTCCATGTTGTCCTCTTTAACTTTTTTCTCTTTCCCCACACAGAATAGCCACTCAAGAACTTTTCCCTTACTAACACAACCCTAATCACAGCCTTCCCCAATTCAGGCTATCTGACCCCCTTCTCTCTTCTTCCTATGCCCTTTTTCCTCCCCCACCCCTTTCCCCTCCCTCCTAGTATCTTCTGATTCTTAATTTAAGGAACAAAACAAATAGAATAATGAGAGATGATAAAACATTTTTTTTAAATAGTTTATTGTCAAATTGGTTTCCATACAACACCCAGTGCTGGTTTCCATACAACACCCAGTGCTCTTCCCCACAAGTGCTTTCCTCCATCACCTCCACCTCTTCCCCCCCC
>NW_021894892.1:0-622 GCF_006229205.1 Suricata suricatta
TGGAGTTGGTCGTTCAACCGACTGAGACACCCAGGTGCCCCATTAGTCCCAATTATTCTTAAGGCATCACCCCCCATCTCTGCTCAACCACCACCTTGCGTGGGCAGATGGAGGCTTAAATGTTATGGGTCTTTTTGTATCTGAGAAGAGAATTCTTGGGCATCATGGCGAACTTGGGCAATGCTGAGAAGTACAGCAATGGACAACTAGCTTGCAATGCCTCCATCCTTGGCCGCCCTTTGGAAGTCCCCATTGTCCTACTGTCAGGTGTGGGTTCCTTGGCTTCTAGGGCTTCCCGGACATCGCCTCATCTCACCCTGACAGTCTCCTCCTGTTGTCCTTGACATCAGGTGAGTTCCTGCACGCAAAGCACCTCGCTGAGAACCTGGCCCCCAGTGGAGTCCAGCACGAGGTAGAAGTTACCAGAACAATCCTGGGAGGCAGGTGTCTGCACGTGCTCTTCTTGTTTTAGACCTGAGTGCGGCAAAGCTGAGGATAATTCAGTAGCTTGCCCCCAGATAGGCAGCAGATCAGGATCTGAACCTGGGTTTCTCGGTCTCCAAAGCCCTTACCCTCTGCATTTATAGTTTTACAAACCATACCACCTAGGATATTCAGCAAC
>NW_021894893.1:0-622 GCF_006229205.1 Suricata suricatta
GGTTCAAGCCCCACGTCAGGCTCTGTGCTGCCAGCTCAGAGTCTGGAGCCTGCCTCAGATTCTGTGTCTCCCTTCTCTCTGCTCCTCCCTCATTCATGCTCTCTCTGTCTCTCAAGAATAAATAAAAAATAAAAAATAAAATAAAATCAAGAGTTGGGTGCTCACCCAACGGAGCCAACCAGGAGTCCATCATTTTTTTTAAGTTTATTTATTTATTTTTGAGAGAGGAGGAGGGGCAGAGAGAGAGAGAGAGAGAGGGAGAGAGAATCCCAAGGAGGCTGGCTCCAAACTGTCAGTGTATAGCCCTAGGTAGGGCTTGAACTCATGAACTGTGAGATCATGGCCTAAGCCTAAATCAAGAACCAATACTTGGGGCACCTGGGAGGCTCAATCGGTTGAATGGCTGACTTTGGCTCAGGTCATGATCTCGCAGTCTGTGAGTTCGAGGCCTGCATTGGGCTGTGTGCTAACAGCTCAGAGCCTGGAGTCTCCTTCGGATTCTGTGCCTTTCTCTCTGTTTCTCCTCCCCTACTCTTGCCCTGTCTCTTTGTGTCTCTCAAAAATAAATAAATGTTTAAAACAAAAAGAACCAATACTTAACTGACCGAGCCACCCAGGTGCC
>NW_021894894.1:0-622 GCF_006229205.1 Suricata suricatta
GCAGCAGCAGCAGCAGCAGATTTATTGTCATAAGGCCCATCCTTATCATTGTCATCTTCTTTAACACTGTCACCATTATTTTCTTCATCACCATCTTCCTCATTATCATTCTCTTTCTCATCCACACCATCGTCACCACCTGACAGAGCACTCTGCCAGCCACAGGCAGGAAGACACCTCAGTCTCTCCGGCATCCCTGCGAGGCGTTTCCCTGGACCACCCTGCTTCACAGTGACGCCCTGGCCGCCCAGAGGGCAGCAGCGGCTTACCCAGGGCGAGAAGAGCTGAGCCGGGAGTCCCCCCCCGCCATTTTCTCCAGCCGTCAGCCTCCCACACGGAAGGAGCATGGCTGTGTCCCATCAGCCTGACTGAGGCCAGAATCTCCATGCCACCCAGACTGCCTGTCCTCGCCTCCACGTGAGTGGATTCACCGCTACGGGGTTTTGTTGCCAGAAAGACCGGAAGGGCAGAGACCTTCACCTCGAAGGTCTCACAGAGAACACAGGGCCTCTGAGTCAGCGGAGTGTCAGTGACGTGGGCCCACATGCCCTCTGCCGGAAGGCCTGGGGATTCTGCACCGACAGCCGGCCCTGCTTCGTGTGAAGACAGAGCTGGTCTCTGC
>NW_021894895.1:0-622 GCF_006229205.1 Suricata suricatta
AGAGAGAGAGAGAGAGAGAGAATCATAAATAGGCTCCATGCTCCTGATGCAGGGCTCCATCTCATAACCATGAGATCATGACCTGAGCCAAAATCAAGAGTAAGATGCTTAACTGAATAAGCCACCAAGGTGCCCTAATAAATATTTTTTACACTCAAGAGATATCAGCTACAAAACATGATATTATGGGGACAGTCTAATTTTCTCAAACATTTTCTTCTTTTTTTTTATGTTCTTTATAGTTTTTGTTCATGGATGTTTTTATACACAATTTTGGCATTCTTTTTTTTCCTTTTAACTCATGGACTAAATTTAATTAACTAAATCTAATTTGTTCTTTTAGATCTATTTACTATTATGTAAAATAGTAAAACAATTTTGTGAAGATTTGCAATGATCTAATTTCTAGGGTATTCTTGTTCATCATTGATATATTTTTAATTATTGAATCACAAAGGCATTATTTTAGTAATCTGTACACCCAATGTGGGGCTCAAACTTAAGACCTTGAGATCAAGACTCACATACTCTGTTGACTAAGCCAGCCACGAGCCCCACAAAGGCATTTTCTTAAATTAGTTCATGGACACATTCTTAATAATTGTATTTCCAATCTATTTCT
>NW_021894896.1:0-622 GCF_006229205.1 Suricata suricatta
GGTAGGAGGTGGGAAGCCAGCACTACCAGGTTTGGGTGTCGGGGTCCCCTCCGCTTTGCACGTGGCTGTGAGGCACTCGGAGAGTGTCTTCTTGAAGCGGCCACCTGGCAGCAGTCAGCAGTCTGAAGAGGTACTCCGGTGCCCTTGGCTAAGAGAGGTAAATCAGCGCTGTCACTACTGCCTGAGCCAGAGCTCAGGGAAAAAAATCCCAAGTTTTGTTTTGAGGATGCCTGGGAGGCAAGGAATCAAGGGAAAAGAAGAGAGAAGATTGGGGAGAAGCTGGCCTGAACGTGAACCAGGACAGGGGACCTTGAGTATCAAAGCAAGAGGTTCCTGTACTCAAGGTCAGTGCTTCTTGCCTTGAGCTTCAAGAGGCGAAAGCAGGAAAGAGCTCTTGGCTGGCAGATGAAATGCAAAGATGAGGCTGCTGGCAGCAGCCCCAGACGTCTCTGCACCAGCAAAAGCTGCATCGCGTCCTTCGGGCCAAGTGGAGACGCAGCCTGGGGACAGCCCAGCTCCCCGAGCCGGCACTGGAGGAGCCTGGGGTCTGGGGAAGGACAGGGCACCCTTGCAGGGGAAATGTGATGGTCAGCAGGGCCTCACGAGACAGAGGCTGGCTTCC
>NW_021894897.1:0-622 GCF_006229205.1 Suricata suricatta
GGCTTCTCCATCTGCCTTTCCCAGCCCTGACTCTGCAGTAGCTCCCAGGTGGCTACAGGGTCACAGCAGGGGATACCTCCGCAGTCATCAGCTCCCTCCACCCCGCCCCTCTGCCACCGTGGAGATATAGGTAAGGCTCCCCTCACTCATCTGTCCAGTACTAACTACATGCCAGGCTGGTTAGGCTCAGGCGACGCAACTATGACCAAGGTCCCTGTTCTCAAGGAGCTTCTAATCTACTCCGAGGGGAGGGGTGTGGTGGGGAGAAGTTAGAGAAAAAGTACAGGGGCCTCAAGACAGGAAACAGCGTCTGGAAGAACAGGGAGGAGTCCCATGTGGCCAGACCACTCACTGAGCGAGAAGTGACCCAAAAGTGGTTGTAGGTGCCGATAAGGAAATGTGGATTTTCTTCTAACTTACAGCAGAGGGCTCTGGGGAATCAGAAGGAAGCGAGCAACACAATCCGTGTTCATTTTGGAAAAGTCCCCGGGGCTCCTGGGCCACAGGAGGTTGAGAGGGTGGGGGGTTCTTGAAGGGTCCAGCCAGGCAGCGGGCACAGCTCCAGGGTGTTTTAAAAGGTGTGATAAGTAGGGTGCCTGGGTGACTCAGTCAGTTAAGCGTC
>NW_021894898.1:0-622 GCF_006229205.1 Suricata suricatta
CCCGGAAGCGACAGGGCTGCTTGCCTCTGCATTCTCTAGGGAGAGGGACAAATCTTCAAGTGAATCCGAGACCCGACAAAGTTAAGAATCTTGGATCCGTTTGTTACGTACACGTGCGCTCTGTGGGGTTGGTGCCTGTGCTGTGTGCAGAGGAAATGATCAATAATAACAGATAAAGTGTGAGATAGTCAGCTGGGGGCCTCCACCCAGGAGAAAGTCATGTTCACGGGAGGCGGTATTAAATTCTTAAATGGTCTTTGTGGCTGTGTCCCTGCCACACTGTGGTTCGGCTGATGAGGGTTTGACAATAATGACCCGAAAACTGAAGACAGTGTGGAAAAAAAAAAAAAAAGTCTGGCTTGAGAGAAGCTGGATAAAGAATGTTTGGAAGCCGTCTTGTGCTATTTTTGTAACTTTTCTCATATCTATATAATATGATATATATCAAAGAATACACATGTATCCTTTGGAATAAGATGGATTCTAGACGTTTTATGGATTGAATGGATGAGGTTGACCTTGGGAATTTTGATAGCAAGGAGGCAAGCCGAGTATAGTGTTAGAGAGCACGGGCCTTGGGGTTGAGAATTTCTGGGTGTGAAGTATTGACGCGCTGTATGAT
>NW_021894899.1:0-622 GCF_006229205.1 Suricata suricatta
TCGTCCATAACACACAGCAGCTGCTGAATGAACATTTGTCGAATGAAGAAGTGAACGTTCAGAGATGCGCGTGCCCAATCCTCCCAAACTAAACACCCCAAAGACTTGTCTTTCCTTCTCTTCCTCTCTCCCTCCCTGCCTTGTGTTTTGGGCCGGACCCTCTGCTCCACCTGGTGAATATTAAGGCAGACAAGACACAGTCTCTCCCTTCAGGAATCTCACATTTCCATGCAGAGCACCCACACATCCACAAATGATTCTCAAGTGGCCCAGCAGATGGGGGCCAGGACTGGGAGGGGCGGAGACCTTGGTTCAGACCCTCAGTCTTAACCCTTCTGGGCCCCAGTTTCCTCCGCTGTAAAACGGCAATAATAATACCCCCTGCTCAGATTGGAGGCGAGAATCAAATGAGCTAATAATGATATGTCTCATATATTATTAATAGACATTTTAAATGGTGAAAGTGAAATTTGAGTTTTAAGGGCTATTATTAAAAATATATACAGAAATCACCAGAGTCGGGGACAGGGAGTGGTGGTGGGGGGTGGGAGGGTGACTTCCTGGAGGCACTACTGACGTGGGGCGATTTGGTGAGGTGGGTACCCTGAGCTGGGAGCGATGG
>NW_021894900.1:0-622 GCF_006229205.1 Suricata suricatta
TAACAGAGCCAGCTTGGGATTCTCTCTCTCTCTCTCTCTCTCCCTTTCTACTCTTCCCCAGTTTGTGTGCTCTCTTTCTCTCTCTCTCTCTCTCTCAAAATAAATAAATAAACTTAAAAAAAGAAAAAAGTAGCTTCATAGACAACAAAGTCTTTTTCCTCCTAAGTAAAGTATTTAATGGTTGCCATTTTTAGCCAGTGGCACAAGGTCAAATGCATAATTATAACATGTGGTAATATAATTTTGTAGTTCAAATATCAAATCAATTTCACATCTTTTATTTTCTTTCTTGGTGTCAGAAATAGAGTAAAATCGGTTAATTAAAACCAAAATCAGAAACTACTGCATACATGTCTCAGTTTTGAAACAAACCAAATAAAAAGGTTGCTTTCAACCTAAAACATTACAAGCTTCAAAATGAATTATACACACCTAACAACGAATCTTAAAAGTCAGCTCTGATATGGCTTTAACATCAGGTCTTCCATAATGTTTTTCATCAAGAAATTCTAGAAAATCCTTCAAACTCTATAAGCAAACAGCATTCTTTATCATATTGGCAGAAATTTAGGAAGAATTAAATTTCATTACCATATTGACAAAATTCAGGAAGCTTGCAAAT
>NW_021894901.1:0-622 GCF_006229205.1 Suricata suricatta
TGGAGTTGGTCGTTCAACCGACTGAGACACCCAGGTGCCCCATTAGTCCCAATTATTCTTAAGGCATCACCCCCCATCTCTGCTCAACCACCACCTTGCATGGGCAGATGGAGGCTTAAATGTTATGGGTCTTTTTGTATCTGAGAAGAGAATTCTTGGGCATCATGGCGAACTTGGGCAATGCTGAGAAGTACAGCAATGGACAACTAGCTTGCAATGCCTCCATCCTTGGCCGCCCTTTGGAAGTCCCCATTGTCCTACTGTCAGGTGTGGGTTCCTTGGCTTCTAGGGCTTCCCGGACATCGCCTCATCTCACCCTGACAGTCTCCTCCTGTTGTCCTTGACATCAGGTGAGTTCCTGCACGCAAAGCACCTCGCTGAGAACCTGGCCCCCAGTGGAGTCCAGCACGAGGTAGAAGTTACCAGAACAATCCTGGGAGGCAGGTGTCGGCACGTGCTCTTCTTGTTTTAGACCTGAGTGCGGCAAAGCTGAGGATAATTCAGTAGCTTGCCCCCAGATAGGCAGCAGATCAGGATCTGAACCTGGGTTTCTCGGTCTCCAAAGCCCTTACCCTCTGCATTTATAGTTTTACAAACCATACCACCTAGGATATTCAGCAAC
>NW_021894902.1:0-1385 GCF_006229205.1 Suricata suricatta
GGCCCCCGGGCAGCCCGCCCCCCAGGTGCGCGCCCCGCCAGCTCCAGCACGGCCTCCAGACCGGATGTTTTTCTCGGATTTTATTCTTAATATTAATGTTCTCACACAAAAATCACCGAAAATAGGGGGAGGGTTGGGAAGACCCCTCTGCCCCTGGGGCAGAGAGACAGTGCAGTGCGAGGGGGCGGGACTGTAAACCCCCCACCCTCCGCAGCCCCAGCGCGGGAGGAAAAAACCATCGACCGAACGAAAATAAAGCCCCAGAGAAACTCATCCCGGGGTGTCCCTGCCCCAGTGAGGCCCTGGCCCTGGGCTGGTTCACGCTTAAAAAGAAAAGTGGGGGACGGGAGGGGGGTGAGAGGAAGGTCCGTGTTTTTAAAAGTTGGCCGGGGCTGGGAAGGACGGGGTTCCTTTTCCTCATAGTTCTTTCTTTAAAACTTTAAATTTTTTTATTTATTTATTATTATTTTTTTTACAAAATACCATTTCAGTTCCCACTTCTTCCCCTACAGTACAGGAGTCGCTCACCCTCAGGCGGGGTTGGGGTCGGGTCGGGAATGGGGGCCTGGTCCGAGAAAGTGCAGGACGTCGGGGAGGGGAGCGGGTTTGAGCACCATGAGAACCCGGCTGGAGCCGCGGGCGGACGGGCGGAGGCGGACGGGCCGGGCCCGGACACACACTGGGGCGCGGGGACAGCCCGGCGGCGGGCAGTCCCCGGAGGGGTGGGCGGGATGGCTTTGGGGGGTGCGGGAGGTCGGGTTTTCCCAAAAATGAATAAATAGAGGTGAGTGGGACTGTTATAAATTAAAAACAAAAACAAAAAAACAAAAACAGAAACAACCAAGAACAAACAGAAAAAAACCCCAGAAAATACAAATCATAACCAAGTGAATAAACAGAGACATGTACGGGTGGAGGGGGGGTCACAGCTAGCATTGGAAGTAAAAAAGGAGGTTCTGGGGGAGGGGTAAAGCCCATAGAAAGAATCTCATTAAAAACCTCGGCTGCCGTAACGTCTATGTACAAACACGAGCCGCGAGCATCTGCGCCGGGCTGGCGAGCTGGCGGGCGGCAGGCGTGAGGGAACCCGTATGTGACCCCCGCCGCCGCCGGAGCCTGGTCCTTGTGTCTGTTGCTAGAAAGGCCAAAGTCGGTGAGGGGAGGCGCTGGCGGGCGAGGGGCTGCCAGCCCCTCCCCCGTCTCCCATTTTTTTTCCTTTTTTCCTCTTATTTGTTAAAAAAAAACTTTTCTCTTAATAAATTAAGTGAGGGGGAGCTGCCAATGGGGCGGAAGGGCCGGGCCCGACACCCCCTTCCCGGCCAGAGGCGGGACCTAGGTCCAGCCCAGGCGTGTGCTGGTGGCCCCGCGGCGCCCGGCGGGCGGGC
>NW_021894903.1:0-622 GCF_006229205.1 Suricata suricatta
TTGCTCCCACCCGCCTGTCCCCTGGCCACCATCAGTCTGTTCTCTAGAGTTAAGAGTCCTTTTCCTTGGTTTGCCTCTCTCTCTTTATTTTCCCTTCACTCATTTGTTTTGTTTCTTAAACTCCACATAAGAGTGAAATCATATGGTATCCGTCTTTCCCTGACCAACTGACTCTACTTAGCGTAATACTCCCTAGCTCTTTCAGCGCCATTGCAAAGGAAATGGCAAGATTTCATTGTTTTGATGGCTGAGTGATATTCCATTAAATATAATATATTTCTATAGTCACATCTGTATGCATTAGTTGATCGACACGTGGCTGTTCCCACAGTTTGGCTGTTACAGATAACGCTGCCGTAAACAGCAGATTGCATTAGAAGATAAAACGTTACAACAAAACAATATAACGCTTTCTGAAGAGTGTCACAGAATATTATATTCTGGAAAAAAAAGGGTGAGAAACAGGTGTGGCTATTTATACTCTATGGACATCTAGGGTATTTTCCCGAACTCACATTCTCTGAGAGTATTCTGTTTCTTCTCTGATCCCCACCAAGATGGACAAAGAAAGGGGGGTAATTATATTTATATTATAAAAACTGTGTAGAAATACTCTGTTTTT
>NW_021894904.1:0-622 GCF_006229205.1 Suricata suricatta
TCTGGTAGGAAATATAAGGAGGTGAACATAACAGTCATCTATAATTCTGATTTCTTTTCAATGGATCATGTGACATTTCTGATTATAAATATATGGTGGTATGAAAAATGTACTGTTATGTGAAGCATGACAATATGTTAGATGGAAAATGCGAGTCCTTTACTGGAAAGTGAGTTATTTGTTCTTTCCATTTGTGTTTATCTTCAAAGCCTAAATTAAAAGCAGAAGATGTCCCTTATGCATTTAGATTTGAAAGCCTCTACTGCACTCCAGACATCTCTCAGCAAGGTAAAGAAGAGCGTACTCAGCTGGACAGACAGACACGCTGATCTATCCTCTAGTATTGTTATGGCACGTTGAGATGACGGGGTTAAGGAAAAATGTGTCCTGAAATGAGGATTTCCAACTTCTAAATATTCAACATGAACCCTACGAGCAGACAGGCTTTATTTTGGTCTTTTCACAATGCCCTGGGACGCACATTATGCTGAAAGTTTTCTCATTCAGAAAATATTTCAGTCTTTCATGGTTTTGCAGTGTGTATATGGAAGAGGACTTGATACACAGAGAAATGGTCTCTTATATGGCCACTTGAAATGTATTTATTTTATTTTCATATCAC
>NW_021894905.1:0-622 GCF_006229205.1 Suricata suricatta
AGCATCTGGGCTCCTGATACTGAACCCCAAACTAGACTGAACACCTACCCAATCCCAGGCAGCCCTGGATCCCCCCAGCTCTACTGTGGGCACGGGAGGGGACTGCCAATCCCCCAACTCAATGACCAAGAACAGTGGAAACTCGGGCAGAGATCTAGGCATTGGGCTTGCAGAGACCTGGGTTCCAATCCTGACACCCCAATTAGTGGTTTTGTGACCTTGGGCAAGCTGCTTTCCTTCCTGAGCCTTAATTTGCCTATGTGAGTCAGGATTGAAATATGTCCCTATTATATGATATATGACTTACCTTAAAATACATAAGTATAGGGATGCCTGGGTGGCTCAGTCAGTTAAGTATCTGACTCTTGATTTTGGCTCACAATTCACGAGATAGAGGACCATGTGGAGCTCTGCACTGACAGAACAGAGCTTGCTTGGGATTCTTTCTCTCCTCTCTCTCTACCCCTCCCCCATCACATATCTGCTCTCTCTCTCTCAAAATAAACATTTTTTAATTTTAATAAAATAAAACAATGTGAAATAAATGTATATGTGCATACTGATTTATTTTCAACTTCACCCTAAGGCAATTATTGATCATTGCAGTTCCCTATCAGGAATC
>NW_021894906.1:0-622 GCF_006229205.1 Suricata suricatta
GGGAGGGTCAGAGAGACAGGGAGACACAGAATCTGAAGCAGCTTCCAGGTTCTGAGCTAGATGTCAGCACAGAGCCTGACACGGGGCTCGAACCCACAAACTGTGAGATCATGACCTGAGCTGAAGCTGGACGCTCAACTGACTGAGCCACCCAGGCGCCTCTGGGATATTTTTAAATATAAGAAATGATGCATTTATAGATGCCTCTAATGGTAGTCATTGGAAAGGATGCAGACTTTGTTCATGGACTGATATGGAACAATATCCAAGATATGTTGTCCAGTGGAAGAAGCAGAAAGCAGCAGGATCTACACAGCAGGTGCCATAGAGGCAATCCTTAAAGAGTATTTCCAAGGAGAAGACTTTGTGGGAATTAGTGTTAGATTGAGTTGTCTCTCATCTTCTGGGCAGGGCCCCTCCTTTAAAAAATTTTTTTTAATGTTTAAGAGAGGGAGAGAGATATAGAGCGTGAGCAGGGCAGGAGCAGAGAGAGAGGGAGACTCAGAATCAGAAGCAGGCTCCAGGCTCTGAGCTATCAGCACAGAGCCCAAAGTGGAGCTTGAACCCATGAATAGTGAGATTATGACCTGAGCCAAACTCAGATGCTTAACCGACTGAGCAA
>NW_021894907.1:0-622 GCF_006229205.1 Suricata suricatta
GGTCTCTAGGTGTTTATGCAAAGTAGTATCCTGCCAAGTTGTGGTGGACATATGCTTTGAAAAAACTATGCTTTTTGTTTTAACCCACTAAGATTTGACAGAATTTTTTTACTACAACATTATGTAGCCTACCTTGTTGATATTCCATTCTTCTATTTCCCACTGTGATTTTTCATCGTCCATTGGCTACTAACTCTATCACAGCAAAACAATTCCACTCCAGTGCACTTTGCTACTCTTCTCCTCTTGCTAGTAAGGAGACACCCTCCTCTTCTTTGGTCCCTCTGTCAGAGGAGGCTCCCACAGAGCTGTCAGGGGCCTGGTGAAAGTATGGCTTCTTTATATTCCAGGCATCTTCTCCAAGGCTACAGACATGGGCCTCTGGAACAGAGGAAGGCAGAGCAGATTTTCAAGCCCTTCTGCCTCAACCACAATCCATTCCAAAAATTTTACCCCAATACTTAATTTGTTATATGCTCCTAGATTTATTCTTCACCTAAAATTATTACTTCAGGACCCAGTATGTCCCATTGTATGGCTTCTTTAATTGATCTCTTTCTCCAAACCATTGGACCTCTTAGGCCTCTGAGTGTTGCCATGCAATGTGGCAATACAGTCTAAT
>NW_021894908.1:0-622 GCF_006229205.1 Suricata suricatta
GCTGGTCTGGGACTTTGGGTCAAGGGCTTGGTGTCTTCAGCCCACGACCCTCTGTGAACAGAGCCCTCTGTCCCAGGGCCAGTGTCTGTGTGTCCCCCAGACCTGGGTCCCCTGACCACCCTCCCTACGTCCTCTCCAGGCTGTTCTCCGCAGTGAATCCCACGCCACCGTTTCAAGACACAGCCTGGCCCTGTGGGCAGAGAGGGCCGAGGGTCCCCAGGAAAACACAGGCAGACAGCTCTCTGGACATAAGAAGTCACAGGCACCTGGGTGGCTCACTCAGTCAGCTAAGCATCTGACTCTTGATCTCAGCTCAGGTCTTGATCTCAGGGTTGTGAGTTCAAACCCCACATCAGGCTCCATGCTGAGCGTGAAGCCTACTTGAAAAAAAAAAGCGGAGGAAGAAAAGTCATCTGAGCCCCGGCAGGAAGGCAGGAGGGACGGGAAGAACCGGCATCAGGCAGGAGGTGACCCAGGCACACGGGGACCGACGAGGGGCGGCTTCTCAGAGGCGCCACCCCAGGGCCGGCTGGGAAGTGAAGACTGACCGGATGTGCCCCCTGGGGCTATCTTTACAGGATCTGAACCCCTCTGGGCATCGGATACCGGGCAGAGCTGCCCC
>NW_021894909.1:0-622 GCF_006229205.1 Suricata suricatta
TTTTTTTTTTTTTGCATGACTGGTCCCAGGGAAAAACAAACAAACCAGCTTCCTGGAGCTTAAAACATGGGAACAATAAACTCTGAGAGAGAGAAAAAAAGAAATAATAAACCACTCCCTCTCTCCCTGAAAGTGTGCTCACCTAGACCTACAAATGCTTATTTGAGATGCTGGAGTCCAAAGCACCTTAGGCTATAGGGACAGTAGTGTGTGAAACACTGTCAGTGAGGATTGCCTCCACCTGATTAGAATCGAGGACTAGTTCAGCACTACAAGGGAGTGTAGATGCAATAAATGCCAGAGACAACTCCCCAAATCCCTAGCTATTGCCACAGAGTCTAATATTCTCCATGGAGCACTCAGTTTTCTCCAATACTCAATTCTGTGTTTTCTGACACAAATGACCAAATAGATAGTATTGGCCAGAGACACTGTGTGTAATCAGAGTGAACAAAAGTTGCTCAGACAAGTGGATGTACATATATTTTAATAGAACTCACCAACAATCAGGCAGCACTCAGTGCTCCAAATTTTTACCTGTCCTGTTTCTGAACTAAAGCTGGATTGGGATCTTCTTCACAAGAACTATAAAAGTATAAGCCTCATCTAAGTTTTAGGAAGA
>NW_021894910.1:0-622 GCF_006229205.1 Suricata suricatta
GGAAAGCAGCCAGAGTTTGAAACCAAGGAGTAATAAATGAGTGGCATACAATATTGCTTATAAAGTATTATCACAACTGCATTAAATGTATAGAATAAGGAGTGGGAGGAATTATGCAAGTATAATTATGGCAAAAGCTTCTGCGTGGCGGCATTTTAAATATCATCTCCATGTTCAATTCTTTCAAATATTTTCTCTTTTACTACAAAGAAAATATATGATTGGGTAAAATCTTAAAAATATCCGGGGTGCCTGCGTGGCTCAGTCCGTTAAGTGGCTGACTTCAGCTCAGGTCATGGTCTCGCAGTCAGCGAGTTGGAGCCCCACAACAGGCTTTGTGCTGACAGCGCAAACCCTGGAGCCTGCTATGGATTCTGTGTCTCCCCCTCTCTCTCTGACCCTCCACTGCTCATTCTCTGTCTCTCAAAAAGAAATAAAAACATGTAAAAAAAACTTAAAAATACTTGCAATATCAGGAACGTATGAATACTGTCGCTTTTGTATGATTCAACCTAACGTTATGACAAAGATCTTTTATTTAAAGGCATATTTATATGAGATGTATGTTTGTGAATATATACCCTCACACACGTACATGTGTTTATAGACACATATTATATGC
>NW_021894911.1:0-622 GCF_006229205.1 Suricata suricatta
TTTAAGTAATTCCCTAAACATTTCTGGAAGTGAAAACCTAATACAGATATTATTTTGACATATAAACTACTGAAACCTGAAGGTCCCAATACTAGCCTTGTTTGAAAACAAAAAAGCAGTACTATTTGCACATCTACTAAACTCTCCTCAACGTATACGTACCTCGTATGTTGCTTTGACTCTGTAAGGGGCCTCAGAGGGGAAGGAAAGCGTGGTTCTTAGCTAGTGTGAGCCTGTCACAATGCTTGCACATTCCCTCCCACCACCGTCCCACAAACACATGCTCATAAGTGCTCACATATTTGAAGAGGCACACATTTCTGAAGCTTCCTCTGCCCAAGCCTCCGCAAAGACCAGCTTTTCTCGTGTCTTTTTACCATGGGCCTTTTGTTGGCTACCTAATCTGGGAGGACAAATAAAGGTTTAGCAAATTCTTCCTTCTGTAAAGCGTATTTCCATTTGAAATGATGCCCTGAAGGGCTTGTCCAAATCTAGGCAGCTAGTAGGAATTCCTGATCCTCTTTCTACTGGTCATGTGTCCCCAGACTAGGGTGGTCCCTCATCTCCAGAGACCAGATGCCTGCCCTAGAGATCTCCTAAGATTAGAACTCTTGCTTATGAC
>NW_021894912.1:0-622 GCF_006229205.1 Suricata suricatta
CACTGGAGGTTACATGGAAGTAATGGATTACTAAATTCTACTCATGAAACCATTATTACACCATATGTTAACTAATCTGGATTTAAATAAAATTAAAAGAACAGAGAAGAGAAGAAAAGAGAAGACAACAGAAAGCAAAAAGGATAAAAAGAAATAAAACGAAAATGGGACCATCTCATAAATATAATTCTAGTTTTTTGTGTGGTTTTTTCTTTTGGACTTTCTTCATCCCTTCAGAAATGTCGAATCAAGTAGATGTGTGCTTTCTTCATATTTGTCTCAATATTGTTTCAGATTTTTATTAACTAACAAGGACATTTTTTAAAATGCAGAATTATGGAAGATGAAATTTTGTAGTTTCATCATTTGTAGTTGTTATGGATGTCCATTACGGTTTGACATATCCCCCACAAATTTTATATCGCAGACTACAAAGTATTTCAAACATAAGTATGTTGCAATTTAGAATAAGAATAACATTTTTTAATATTCTACATTATATAGACTTCTAAAGAGTTCACAAAAGACTAGCTTGAAAAGCTAAGTGATCATGACTGAGTTGTTGACATAAGGAGTCACTTAATAGAGACAAGTCATAGAAATACTTTTCTGATTTAGCCCT
>NW_021894913.1:0-1385 GCF_006229205.1 Suricata suricatta
CAATGGGATAGAATACAGAACACAGACTTGGACCCACAAATATATGGCCAATTAATCTTTGACAAAGCAGGAAAGAATATTCAATGGAAAAAAGACAGCCTCTTTAATAAATGGTACTGGCAGAACTGGACAGCAACATGCAAAAGAATGAAACTAGACCAGTTTCTTACACCACACCCAAAAATAAACTCAAAATGGCTGAAGGACCTGAATGTGAGACAGGAAACCATCAAAACCCTCAAGGAGAAAGCAGGAAACAACTTTCTTGACCTCAACCACAGCAATTTCCTATTCGACACATCCCCAAAGGCAAGGGAATCAAGAACCAAAATAAACTATTGAGACCTCATCAAGATAAAAAGCTTCTGCACAGCAAAGGAAACAATCAACAAAACTAATAGGCAACCAAAGGAATGGGGTAAAATAGTTGCAAATGACATATCAGATAAAGGGCAAGAATCCAAAATCTACAAGGAACTCACCAAACTCCACACCCGAAAAACAAATAATCTAGTGAAGAAATGGGCAGAAGACATGAATAGATACGTCTCCAAAGAGGACATTCAGATGGCCAACAGACACATGAAGTGATGCTCAGTGCCACTCATCGTCAGGGAAAGACAAACCAAAACAGACTGAGATACCATGTTGTGCTGGTCAGAGTGGCTAAAATGAACAGAACAAGAGACTATAGATGCTGGCGAGGATGTGGAGAAACAGCCACCCTCCTATACTGTTGGTGGGAATGTAAACTGGTATGACCACTCTGGAAAACAGTGTGGAGGTTCCTCAAAAAATTAACAACAGAACTCTCCTATGACCCAGCACTAACACTGCTAGGAATTTTCCCAAGTGATACAGAAGTGCTGATGCATAGAGGCACATGTACCCCAATGTTCATAGCAACACTTTCCACAATAGCCAAATCACAGAAAGAGCTGGAAATGTTTATCAACTGACGAATGGATGAAGAAGATGTGGTTTATCTATACAATGGAATACTACATGGCAATGAGAAAGAATGAAACTGGCCATTCAGAGCTATGTGGCTGGAACTTGAGGGTGTCATGCTAAGTGAAATAAGTCAGTCAGAGAAGGACAGATACCATATGTTTTCACTCATAAGTGTAACAGGAGAAATTTAGCAGAGGACTATGGGGGAGTGGAAGGGGGAAAAATAGTTGGGGAAAGAGAGGGAGGCAAATCATGAGAGACTCTTGGATACTGAGAACAAACTGAGGACTGATTAGGGAAGAGGGAAAGGGGACAGTGGGTGATAGGCATGAAGGAGGGCACTTATTGGGATGAGTACTGGGTGTAACATGGAAACCAACTTGACAATAAACTACAAAGGAAAATAAATAAATAAATAAATAAATAAATAA
>NW_021894914.1:0-622 GCF_006229205.1 Suricata suricatta
CTTACATATAACAGCCCTAGAGGTTGCTACATTATTAGCCCCATTTTGCCTATGAAGAAACTGAAGCTCAAAGAGGTTAAATTGCCTGAGGTCAGAAAGCTTCAGTGGCAGAACCAGGATTAAATCCAGACTAGCTGGTTTCAGAACCAGTTAACTGCCACGTTATTCTCAACTATGAGTCCTATTCCAGTCTTAAATGTCAAACTAAGAAATATCTAAAAGCATCGATAAAGCAGTAAGATAAAGATGAACACCCTAGTAGAAAAATAGAGAAGAATATGGAAAGGCAGTGTATGCTCTAACTACAAGTATCCATGATACACATACAAAAATCATGGAAACCAGATGGCAACATCTGACATTTTTTCATGGTTGAGATCGGCATACATTAGAAGGATAACAGTCTGAGTCAGCCAGGGTGTAAGAATGTGTGTTCTCATTTGCTGGTGGGAGTGTAAACTGTTATGACACTTCAGGTGATCAGCAGGCCTCTTCTTTGTAATTCGTTTTCAGGGATCTATCCACAGAAAATAAGTGTATAAGCTTACAAAACTTGGTGCATAGTTGTTCAATTTTGTAGTTACTATAGTGAAAAACTGGAAGCAGTGTAAATGTCAAGTGA
>NW_021894915.1:0-622 GCF_006229205.1 Suricata suricatta
GGGGGGTGTCTTATGGGAGCACCAGTATATAAATGGTGGAAGAAGGAAGAGAATTGAAGAAGAAAGAAACCATTATTGAAGAAAGAAAATCATCGAGTAAGACAGCTTTATAGAAGTCAAAGAAGAAAATAATTTGGAATAAGAAAGGGTCAAAAATGTTACAGAGATTAAATAAAACGTGCTGTTGCGATTTGAAAACTAGAAGGACTAGAAGGTGACTTCAATCACAACAATTTCAATGGATTGGTAGGGACATAAGTCAAATTAAAAAGACTTAAGAATTGAATATTAGGTTGTAAAATCTTGAACAGTTTTGGAAAATCTTATAGACCTATTAGGTGGACACTGCAGGGACAAATGTCCTTTAATGACATCAGAGTTTTATGCCAGCTAAAATTACACATGTGCCATGGTCACTATCTTTGCTTGAAGCCATGCTGACTATTGCCAGTATTTTTGAAGGCTTTTCTTGTCCAGAAAATCATATAGAACCGGCTGAAGATCAGATAAGACTGATTAACCCATGAGAGAGACTTAACCAAATTGGGATTTCACTGAAAAATCTATGGTAAAAACAGATATTTTATCTGCATAACCATTACAAATATAGAGTATGTTATAT
>NW_021894916.1:0-622 GCF_006229205.1 Suricata suricatta
ATGTGAAATCAGAGGCTGATATTAATGATCCTGTTACATGGCAGAAGTGGCTCCAGACATATTCAGCCCCACTTAGCTTTTTTATCCAAGAAGTCTCAATCTATCTCTGGTCTGAGGTGGTTGGAATCTTGCCACAATATTGAGCTGTTTATCACAACAGGACCTGTGGCCCGAGTGGGTGACTTAGCAATCTACAACTGATTGTTTTAAGCATTATCTGCAGCTATTACCTTGGAGATATTCAGGAGACCAAACTGCAAGAAATAAACCCTGGAGAGTTAAACCCTTACCTCTCACAGACTAGAGAAATCCTAGTCACACTGACAACTACAACCTCAATTTCCTTAGTTGGATATTTCAGCCAAGATTTACAGTTTTCCTTGTGCTATCTTTTCTTCTCCATGCCAATTATAAAAACTTTTGTATAGTTTTCATCACATTAAAGTTCTACTATTTCTGTGGACTCTAGATATTTACTATCCATTACACTGGATTTTTAGTTTTATTGGATTCAGTTGAAATAATTCTTATTTTTAGTAAAGACTATTGAAAGCTTAGGAAGTCCTGCTTATGAGACTTAGCCCTGTCAGTTGCATATCACATTACTCCAAATAATTAGTTT
>NW_021894917.1:0-622 GCF_006229205.1 Suricata suricatta
CCTCACCATCAACAACAACCTCTAAACCATGGATGTTTCTGAACTATAGTAAAAGAAATAAGAATTTACTCCTAATTGAAGGGCTTAAGTACAATTTTCCTTCTAACAGGACAAAAAAAATGGGGAGAAAAAAGTCCCAACTTGACATGCAGTCTGTCAGGGATGATTTCTTGAGTAAATAAGATTTTAAAGTTTCTTTTTTTAGGAGTGACAATTTGGTGAAGATTTGGGAGGGTATTTCAAACACCTAGAAAATGACAGAATGGCATGAAGTCAAGACAGCAAGTCATACCAGTAGCAGAACCACTGAAGAAGGTAATACGTGCTAGACAGAACAGTGAGTAGAGAGAACAAAGGCAGTGTCAGAGTCAAGGAAGTTAAAGCGTCATGAGTAATGCCTATAAAATGGAAAAGCGGGTGAGGTGATCGCTTATATAATCTATCAGTCCACATCCATATAGACACTTGCCAGCATCTTCTCTGCACTCGTGTATCAGGACAATGTAGCCCCCTTTTATTGCTCCAGAAACATATGCCACAAAGTCAAGCTACAATAGAGTAGAATATGATCACAACTTAAACCACAATCCTTTTGAAGTTAACCTCAAGTTCTCAGAGTGGA
>NW_021894918.1:0-622 GCF_006229205.1 Suricata suricatta
GTAAGTGTCACCATTAAATATAACGGGAATATAATGTTAGCTGTGGCTGTAGGTACTTTAGCCATTTGAAGATGTTTCCCTCAGTTCCTACTCTGACTCCTTCCCCTCCTGTGTTCTGTGTTGGATGAGCCACTGCGTCAAATTTGTAAGGACAGAGTTTTTCTTAGACATTACCTTATTTGGTTTCCCTGTAACTTTAATTATTTAATAAATTTAAGAAAATTATAATATGGGTTTTTCTTATTGTTACAATGTGAGTTGTGCCTTTTTCAGCTCAACTTTTAGATGAATGCAGAATAAACCTTTCTCTTAGGTTAAAGTCCATATTCTGAAATGGGCTTGCTTCATATTTTCAGTCCTTTCACTTTTTGTAATTCCCACACATCGATGTTTTGTTCATGTTAAGATTACATCAATTACCCCCAAAGGCCATTGTCTTATGGCCCAAGAGTTTGAGCTTACTTTGATAAACCCCAAATCTGGCTCCACATTCTCACATAAAGTCAAATAATCCTCCTCTGTCACTGGGAAGCACCAAGAACTGAGAGGCCACGATTATCTGTTTCAGTGTTTGATACCGTCACTCTTTATAGCAGCCAGAAGAAAGGTAGAAACCATCCAA
>NW_021894919.1:0-622 GCF_006229205.1 Suricata suricatta
GTGTGACTTTAAGATAATTCACATAACTGTTTCTAGAACTTAGTGTAGCTTAAAAGGAAATTTTTTTCTTCTACTTCCTCTTAGAATATTCGAGAGGTGAGAGGTATTTTTGACCCCAGGTTGTAAAGTAGTTCATAGTTATCGAAATGAAGAAAGGACAATGTTCTTGCTGGGATACATTGTTAAAATGACACATTGGAAGGATCATGCTCAAAACAGATTGGCTACCTGCTGTTCATTGATCCTCCCTCCCCCAAATATTTATTGAGTACCTTCTGTGCATGGTGTCCTGTCAGGAGCTATGGGGGAAAACTGACACTATGATTCAGTAGATCACTTTGGAGAAGTTTCTGGCCCACTCTGGCCGGGGCAAGACACAGATAAATAAATATCTGTATGAGCTATTAGAACTCATGGAACTTATAGCTGTTGGAACTGCTCAGCCGGGTGCTGGCTGTAAAGGCTGGGGAGGTATAAAGCAGGCAGAAAACACTGTTGGCTTTTTGGAGATGGGCTTGTTGTGCCTTGATGCTAAATGTGGTTTGTATAGGTGGATGAAGTAGGGAGGGCTCTCAGTAAAACTCAAGATTCTCCCCTTGCCATGCTCTCACTCCCTCACCTC
>NW_021894920.1:0-622 GCF_006229205.1 Suricata suricatta
CCCCCCCCCCCCCCCCGGCAGCAAAACCCTCCAGTACCATGATTTCGGTCTTGGAAATGACGCCGGCCACATTGAGGAAAGCCGTGAAATGTGGCTGGAACGAGTGAGAGTAACTTAGTGGCAAGGCTGTCTGCGTGTGCGCTGCACTCGGGAGTGCGGGACGGAGCGTGGCAGGGGCCGGACGCCCGGCTTGCACACCAACGTCCACCCCCCGCGGGGCCAGCCAGCAGGCGCAGGAGGTCCGGTCATCCCCTCGCGCCTTTCTGTCCAGGAAGACTGGCGCGTTGTCGCGGGTCCTATGTCCCAACTGACGAAAATAAAAGCATTGGGAAGCTGATGTTTACCTCCCGAGGCTGTGCCGTTGTTTTCCCCATGTTTACATCTCACTTTAGTGCGAGTAATGTATGTAATCCGTAACGGGGGCCTGGGGGGTGCAGTCGGTTAAGCGTCTGACTCTTGGTTTGCGTTCAGGTCATGATCCTGGGGTTCGTGAGTTCAAGCCCTGGGCTCCACACTGACAGTGCGGAGCCTGCTTGGGATTCTGTCTCCCTCTCTCTTTGCCCCTGCCTTGCTTGTGCTGTTTCTCTCTTGCGCAAAATAAATAAATAAACGTAAAAAAAAA
>NW_021894921.1:0-622 GCF_006229205.1 Suricata suricatta
TGTCTATATATCCAATTGCTACCTTTCAGACTCAAGAAAATTACAGACCAATAAAGGAGAAAAAACATACTGAACAAACTATATCATGTTCAGCCCCATTGGTAGAAACTAAACTTGCTTCAACACCCAATTTCCTGGCCTCAAAAAATCTCATGTCCTCGCAGTGGTGAATGTCAATTCTAGACTTCACCCTCTCCCAAGGCTCTTTACTGCCAACTCCTGACTCAAGTGCGCTAACAACATTTCATTCTGTGCCAGGGGACACATGGAACTAAGCCACTTTACCACAGTCTAGGAAAAAAGCCCACTCATGCATTTTGTGAGCTTAGATCACAGATTGCGAGTAGAATCAGAGTATGG
This sequence comes from Suricata suricatta, assembly GCF_006229205.1. Lineage (NCBI taxonomy): Eukaryota > Metazoa > Chordata > Mammalia > Carnivora > Herpestidae > Suricata > Suricata suricatta. Next base: position 361 of record NW_021894921.1, read on the forward strand.
TGGCATGGTGGGAGAGCCGCTGCCCGGCCCCCAGCCCTGTCTCTCTGCCCCACGCCCCTTTGCCACTCAGAGAAACACCAATGCTTCTCTTCCTCTTTAAGGGTGACCTGTTTACCCCACTGCTAACCCCAAAGGTGAACAACCAAATGCATCATAGTGCTTGGAGAAAAAAAGAACTTTCTCTTTGCCACGAGGACTTTAGACACAGTCAGTAATTTATCTTTAAATAATCCCTTTCATTGGCAGACCGCATCCATGCGGA
>NW_021894922.1:0-622 GCF_006229205.1 Suricata suricatta
AGAAAACTTTTTTTTCTGAACTGGCTCAACACTTAGCTTTTAAGCATTGTCTATACCCTATGTTAGTAACAATTAGTACAATACCAGACAAACTAATTGTTATTTTATTGGGGAGAATAATTATGTCATTAAAGTCTTCCTACTGAGGTTTCTCATTAGAATAACTTACAGTACTATAACATTTACCAATTAAGTAAGAGATTTATATCCAAACCAAACGGTAACTTCCTTGGTAATTTATCAATAGTTCATTTAAATTTTTTTCACTCCAAATAGGTCACACTTTCTATAGTCATTAATGTAATTCTCTATCACATATTTACTTTTTATCTGCATTACTCTGATAAATGTATCTTCTTAAGTTTATAGAGGTTAAATTATAACTGGCTTTTATTGGTTGCTATAACCTGGAAGCTGCAAATGATATTATTGTTCATAGATATTTCCTCTAGGAATATCTCTAAGAATCCCAGAGTTGTTACTTTTATTTTCATAGGAGAGAAAAGTTAAGCTCAAGGAAGTAAACTTTTAGAAAGTGGTAAATTTGAGATTTATATTAAGTTCCCTCTGAAACATACAAACAAATCTATAACATTTTCATTACACTATGAGACTCTCTTCT
>NW_021894923.1:0-622 GCF_006229205.1 Suricata suricatta
TGGTTCTCTCCTTCCAGTTTCTGTAAATGGAAATGTTAACAAAACTTGACCCATCTTCTAAGTGGGGATGTGGTAATGGCAATGGCAATCAATACATGCAGAAATAAATACTTAGGGAAAATATAACTTGATATCAGCATTACTGCAAGCAGCACAAGTTCCAGCTTGGTGACAGAATATGCTAAGCCAGTATAATAGAAGTGAGGACTAAAAGTGAGGAATTACTTCTTCTACTCACTGTTGGGCTTTCGTTCTCCCTCAAAGACAAAGATTATATAAGAGCAGGAAAAGTTATTGTAATAATCAAGAGGACAGATGATGGTGGTTTGGACCAGGATGATGGAACTGGGGGTGGTAGAATGGGCAGAATTTGCTAGTGAACCAGATAAAAGGAATGAGAAAAAGAGAAATGTCAAGTATGACACCAAAGTTTTTGCCTGAACAACCAGAGGAACAGAGTTGCCAACAGTTGAGATAAGAATACTGGAGGAGAGGAAGGGAGCTCTGTAAACTCCGTCCACACCATTTTTCGAACTGAGAAGGATATTACGTTCATCTGTGAGAGCGGAAGGAGAAAATACGAACTCCAGAAGGAATAGAACCTCAAGGATACCTGAGTGAG
>NW_021894924.1:0-1385 GCF_006229205.1 Suricata suricatta
GATGAGGTTGCATAGGGTGTTGCTAATAAATGTACACGTTATTGTTAAGGAGAAAATTTAAAAGAGTTCCGAAACAAACAGAAGAAACATTGGTCTGGACTTAAACCCAGTTCTGAAACTTCCAACCTACCTATTGTCTAAAGGAAGTCACTCAATTTAGGTGAGCCTGTGTTTCCACATTTGTGAAAAGCAGATAATTTCAACCTCACAGAACTTCTAGGAGAATTAATGTCTTTTCTTTTTGTTTTGTTTTTAATGTTTATTTATTTTTGAGAGAGACAGAGTGCAAGCGGGGGAGGGGCAGACAGAGAGGGAGACACAGAACGGAATCAGGCTCCAGGCTCCAAGCTGTCAGCACAAAGCCCGATGCGGGGTTCAAACTCACAGATTGTGAGATCATGACCTGAGCCAAAGTCAGACACTTAACCAACTGACACACCCAGGCGCCCCTAAGAGAATTAATTTAGATACAGTGACTGGCACATAGTCAGAAGTCAGCAAATGATAGCTATGATGGGTTTGAATTACCACACTCTGAAAAGATTTGGCCCTCAACACACTTGGCAGTGCTCAGAGCCAAATTGCCTTGGGTATCATAGCTCACTTTGGTCTTGCGTTTTTGAAAGTCACTTTTTAATACGATGCTCCTGAAGTTTACAACTACCCTTCCAGGAACTCAACCGCAAAGATATTATCAGTCAAAGTGATTCTGCGCGAGCAGCAGAAGACAGGCCAAGACTGGCTTAGGTAGAGCTCAGGCAAAAATCCTTCCTTTTGCACACAGGGCGAACAAGGACATCTGCTAGAAGTTCCTGCTTCTAGAAAAAAACATGACAAAGATGTGAGTTAATAAGTGCGATGATTTACAGGCAAGCGCGGTTGAGGCTCTGAATCTCCAGTGAGTACGTGGGACACTTTGTCAGTGCAGGCCCAGGGAAAATAAGCCAGGGTCTCCCTCGCGCCCCAGGTGCTTTCAATGGCAGAACTGGGAACCTCCAGCTTAAAACTTGCAGTCAGTGCTAAGTGCCCTTACAGATCATTTCTCATTTGATAGGAAGTGATAATAACATGCCCACGGTTCTTTTTCTGACTAATGCCATTGTTTTTACCCTGTGCCACTAAATTTCCCAAGGGATTTCCACATATCAATACATTTAATCTACACTATAGCTGGAGTCAAAAGTACTATTATCAACGCTGTTCTATAGATGAGGAATCTGAATTTCTATGATTTATACATTATTTTAGAGTCTACAGAAATGATAGAAACATCTCCATCTCACTCTGTGCAAATCCTCACTTATCCTGTTGGAATGGGGTAAGCCGTTTCTCTCAGAATTCACGTCTTTATTCAGTTCTCCGACTTCTTTGTTTACATCCTTCTT
>NW_021894925.1:0-622 GCF_006229205.1 Suricata suricatta
GCGTCCCCTTTCCTGCCCTTTCTCTCCCTCCTTCAGGAAAAGAACCCACGAGGACTCTCCGCCCTGCCGGTCAGGGTGGACGAGACAGGTACCGCCGAACGCTGGGGAAGAGCACGCCGGGGACGAGCGCGCCGGGACCTGGCTCTGGGTTAAGACACAAGACAGTTGAAGCTGAAGTGGGTACAAACCAGGGTGTTGCTTGGTGTTCAATATAGTGGGTGGCGGACAGGTAACTGAAGATGTGGCTGGCATAAGCAAAAGTGTTATGGGTTGTTCTACATAGGGAGCATCCTGGTGAGGCAGCTGGATCTGTAGTCCCACAAAAGAAATGTCTGATAACATTTCTATAACTTTACTTAATTTCCTGGCAGACAGAAGGTATCTCGTCTCTTCAAGAAAAGTGCAAATATATGCACAAAATGTAAAATACGTGGAATATGAGCTAACGCTGGGTCACCATAGCCTATCTATTGACAGGAAAAAGGCTATAATGGATCTTGGAACCCCAATTACAAAACCACAAGTTGTACTTTCCTTGGTATGGCAGGTTTTTGCCATCTGTAGATCTGGATTTAGGGTCTTAGCCAAACCATTGTATAACTCAGTTAAGGGCCCTCATGAG
>NW_021894926.1:0-622 GCF_006229205.1 Suricata suricatta
TCCCTATTCATCCCTGACTTTTTATTTCATTTAAAATAAAATTGGCCTTCCTCTCTTGAAAGAGTTTTTCTCTCCATGGGATATTGTTCTTTGTAACCCCACTTTCCTGTTTCTCTAGACAACCTGGTCTGTCCTTGAATTGTTCCATCTCAGAACTTACAGCTCCTCTGTACCATTCCCAGGCATGGGACCTGAAGCTTTTTGAATCTGAGCATAGCCTCTCAGACTAGGCATTGGTTGGCTTATTCAAATGTGGAGGAAAGTAATGCTGAAGGAGAGGGAACCACACCAGAATCCTGGACATCAGGGATTGAGATGTCCTTCATTTGGTTAAAAACAGAATTTGGTTCTGTCATTTTGCTGAGCCACCAATGTCCAATAACGTGGGAATGGCTGAGGTCAGATGTCTGCTTTACACAGTGAAAAAAAAAAAAAAAAGATCAAAATGGGTTGGAGAACACAAAAGTCAGAAAAACATGAATCTTGAAAAATCTTCACATTAAGGAGGCAAATTGAACATATTAAAAGGTGTGTGTGTGTATGTGTGTGTGTGTGTAATTATTTGATCAGATGATGTAATTCAACAGTTGAAATTTGTGAATTAAAAGAGTGATGGCATAGA
>NW_021894927.1:0-622 GCF_006229205.1 Suricata suricatta
ATTTTTACAACTTTCCAGAACATGGATTCTCAGAAGTTAAAATTCTAATCTTAGTAGTCGTAAAAAAACTTAGCTATAGACACTCATGCTATTATATAGGAAGGGCAGGTATTTTTTAAGTGTACATTTTTTCCATAGGATGCATAAGACCAAGATATACAAAACCTCAGGTATAGCCTTAAGAAAGTGACCTTTAACCTTGAAGCAAACAGCATTGTTTAGTAAAGGTCAGTTTTTTCTTAAATTTTTAAATATTTTTAATTTATTTTTGAGAGACAGAGAAAGGCAGTGCAAGCAGGGGAGGGTCAGAGAGAGAGGGAGATACAGACTCTGAAGCAGGCTCCAGGTTCTGAGCTGTCAGCACAGAACCCGATGCGGGGCTCAAACTCACGAACTGTGAGATCACAACCTGAGCCGAAGTCAGACGCTTAACCAACTGAGCCACCCAGGCGCCCCCAGTAAAGGTCAGTTTTTTATGAGTAAGGGTTATTAGGATGTTTATAGCTCTAAGAGAAAGTTCTCAGAAAAGCAGGATCCCCAGGAGACCTAATGTCTACTCTCACAGTCCCAAAGACAAATGATACATTTTTGACATTTATCACAGTAGTGACTTTTGCAACGA
>NW_021894928.1:0-622 GCF_006229205.1 Suricata suricatta
AAATCTCATACTCAGAGCCTGGAGATAATATAGATAGTGGTCTGCATTGTTTTTTCCAAAGTGTTTTCTCATCCGCCTTCACTCCATCACACTTTGTCATCGGTGATGTCTTAGTGCTGCCGTCATTGGCAGGTATACAGATCTTAGCCATGTGACACACTCCTGGATACACTTAGCAATTTTTCCTTGTCTTCATTTCTCATTCATATCCTCCTTCACTTCTGGTGGCTTTAGCTTCTACACTGGACAAGTTAGGCACTTGGTTCTAATTATATTTTTAACCCCATCACACTCATCCTCTTCTGCAGTTATATTCTTAATGGTCAGACCATTGCCAATACGATATCACTTGAAAAAAAATCTAATTTTCAGGTATCAACTCCTAGCTCTGCAGCTCAAATATACTAGCACTATCCTTCTAGTTTTCCTTTAACTTTATTAAGACCTTGAACGCACTGACTTATCACATTTTTTTCTGTCATGAAGCATCCACCCCTATGCCTTCACTTTCCTCCTTCAGAAATCAGACTGAACCACAATTACTTTCTTGGCAAATCATTATTTACTTTCTCTTTATTAATCCTGATGCAGCTTTATCATGTCATTTCCTCTGTCTGACATA
>NW_021894929.1:0-622 GCF_006229205.1 Suricata suricatta
ACCTGTAATTTATTGTATCCCATATTCTCAATGTTAAAAGAGGAAAGAAGGCAAAAGTCTGAGGGCTTAAAATATAATGGACTGTAGATTCATTGCTAAGACTCAATTGGAGTCCTAAAGACCTCCTTTTAATTTTAAAATGCACTTAACAAAAATTAAAAAGTACAAGAATAGCTGTAAAATGGTGTCAGAACACTGTGTTTTCCACATTCTTTCTGAAAGAAATGGTATGAATTTCCAGAATCTGAAAGTGGGAGCAAAGAGCCTGTAGTTTAAACAGGAAACACACTGTTGTGAAGAAAGACTCCCAGTCTACATGCAACATTTTGCTAGAATGAGAGACGGAGAACCACATTTTTTTCAGTAGACTTATGTTGCAGTCATAAAGGTCAACACTGCCCTACTGTTTCTTGGTCTTTTTTTATACCCTGCCTCAGAGCGATGACATCCAGGTTTTCTCTGTGAGTCACCATTGCCTTGGACACTACAAAATGCAGTTTCCTTTAGGAAATCTCTTCCACACACCAAATCCATGGTCTTGATAACCATAGTAGTGATTTCAAGGAAGACTTTAAACAATGGGGAGAAATGTGCCAGACTGGCATCAAATTAAGGTGAACTG
>NW_021894930.1:0-622 GCF_006229205.1 Suricata suricatta
TGTGTGTGTGTGTGTGTGTGCACGCGCGTGTGTGTGTCTGGTTTTGGTGTTAGGATAATGCTGGCCTCCTAAGAAGTTTAGAAGCATTCTTTCTGTTCATTTCTTTAACAATAATTTGAGAAAGAAAGGTACTAACACTTTAAATTTTTGGTAGAATTTACCTGTAAAACTTTCTGGTCCTGGACCTGTTTTTAAACAGGAGTTTTTAAATTATTGATTCAATTTTGTTACTTGTAACTAACTGGTCTATTCAGATTTTCTGTTTCTTTACAATTCAGTTATAGATAGTTGTGTATTTCTAGGAAGTTATCCCTTTCTTTTAGGTTGTTCAATATTGAAATATAATTTTTATAGTATTTTTTTTACAATCCTTTCCATTTCTTTGGTGTCATTTCTAACCTCTCCCTTTTAGTTTCTAACTTTATATATTGAGTCATCTCTCTTGATGAGTCTGCCTAGAGTTTCTTTACTTATCCTTTCAAAGGACCAGCTTTAAGTTTCATTGATTTTTTTCTATTGTTTTATAAGTCCTTGTTTAATTTACTTTCACTCTGATCTTATTTTCTTCCTTCTACTAACTTTGCTCTTTATAGGACATTTAGTTCTAAAATTGGATTGTTTA
>NW_021894931.1:0-622 GCF_006229205.1 Suricata suricatta
ATTTTTTCACAAGAAGGTGAGGGAGGTAAGACACACGTGGAATAAAAGATACTAAAATCTCCTCCCCAGCATCCTTAGATGGCCATTCCCAGGAGCTAGCCAGCCTGTCTCTGGCTATTCACACTTTCTGGATCCTCTAGATAAATTCTCAGGGAAAGATTCCACACTGATGCACCCAAAGAGGAAACTAGATCAACCAGTGGGCCACTTAGCATTTTATTGCCTCTCACTACAAATCTACCTTCCATTGCATGATCTACAAAATGGAGATGGGCTCTTTGATTATTTCTTCTCTGGCATGGGGGACAATGTGAAGTTTTGTGAATAGAGAGTCCTGGAGAGACAATTAATAGAGGAGGAAGAGGACTTTTTTCTGGGTCCAGTGTGCTGCACTCCTGTAGTCTCTGTGCTTCTCCAGCACGCGGCTTCTCCAGCACCGGAGCTTCTCCAGCCGCAGGATGGTGTAGCCCCGCTGTCTCCTCCCCCAACTTGTCCTCCTGCAGGGCACAGCTGGTGAACAGCGCTGGTGACCAACAGCTTCAGTCTCCTCCAAAATATCTGAATCTCAGCCACAGAGGTGAGGGACAGCGTGTGCTTTTTCTGGAAGCTGTATATACACTCA
>NW_021894932.1:0-622 GCF_006229205.1 Suricata suricatta
TTGTTTCTGTGCCTTGGCCATTGTAAATAATGCTGCAATAAACAGGGACACAGATTTACTTTCAGTATAATAATTTTGAAAAAATATCAGCTGTTTTATGGTAGTAGATTGTTATAGAAGCAAAGAGGGTTAGAAGAATTAAAATTTGGAGAGGGAGGAGCCCTTCATAAGTGGGCTGCATCAGCAGACATTTTCCTGGCCATACCCATGCACAGGTAGAGCATAGGGCTTTAGACTAGGCAGAGAAAACTCCACAGGGCAAAAGATGTGAGCTGAGCTTTCGATGGCCCCATGGGCTGACATAGTGGATTAGAATCTAGAGGAGTCCCAAACACAGAGCCAGTTTTCTACATAAGAAATTTGTTTTGTGCTCTTGCTGCTCAGGGGTGGGCACCTCGCCTTGAAAAGCTGAATGAAATCTCGGATAGGCTGCTGTATTAAACTGCCCCTTCTGGCTTAGTGCGGGGCAGGGAAAGTGTATGTTACACAACTGAATGGCTAAATAAAGCAATATGAAAGCATGGGAGAGGCTTTGATTGCTTCCTCTCTATCTGAGGCAGGAAGTCCTTCCCAGAAGGCCAGAAGGCGGGAGCTCATATTCCTTCACTACCTTCTCATGTGC
>NW_021894933.1:0-622 GCF_006229205.1 Suricata suricatta
TAATAAAATATCTTTGTCCATAATCAACTATCTCCCCCACACCATTTCTTTCTTCTGTGACTACAGAATCTGCCCATGCTGCAGGCTGAGTTCCCCAGAAACAGATGCTGAGATAGAGTTTTAGGTGCATGATGTTTAGGACAGATGGACATGATGAAAAAAAGCAGACAGAAGCAGAATTGGGCAGAGAAAAAAGCTGAACTGTGATGCAGCTCTCAACACAACCTAAGCCAGCTTGGCAGGATGTTGTGGTGTGAATTGTGCCCAAAAGAGTTGTCACACACTAGGCCTTTATGTTGTCACAGATCTCATTTTCCAGGAGCCAGGTGAGAGTTGTGAGCCTAGAAGTTGCTCATGACCACAGGAAATGCGGCTCACCCCCAGCTAAGGCCAGTTCTCCAGGAGGTGGCCTATAGAGACTGTGCTGATGGCCCTCTTGGAATTTAGGTAGCAAGTCTTTCCTCGAAGGGAGGCTAGGTGGTGCATCTTCATGTCTACGACACCTCACTTTCCTACAACCTCTTTTTATTCCTTGTTATAAAGGGCTGTGATGATCTCATCCCTTCTTATCTGTTTCCCTGTTCAAGGCATGAATCACATTTACAATGTATTTCATGTAGTT
>NW_021894934.1:0-622 GCF_006229205.1 Suricata suricatta
CCCCTCTCCCCTGAAAGAAAGAACAGAGATATATTCCCTGACCTGGCTCTTGTCTCTGCCTCATTTATCCTGTTAATTTTCCAAATTCGAGGGGGAGGGTCGACTTATGTAATTTTTGCTCCATAGTACGATGGGGAAAGATAGGGTGGAAAAGGCAGAAAGGAAGAAGTTAGGGATTGAAGGTTTCTGGGAGCAAAACCCACATATTTTGAAACATTTCTGGGAACATCTGACCACATGTAAAACTCCCTCAGGTCTGACCATGAGAGAAGCTTCCTCAGAGGTAAAGTTTTTCTTAAGAATGTAACAAGCATTATTTACTGCTCCCTCATGGTTCCCACAGAAATAAATAACCCAGCACTTACAGTTATCAGGCCCACAAAGAGGGGAAAGCGGTTAATGGACCAACACCCTGTAAAATAAAGTCCCTTGCCCATAGTCAGGGGCATTCACTTCTGAATACCCTCTCTCTATAAAGAGAGCTTTGCTTCTATTCTTGCTTTCTAAACTTATACCCTAATAAACTTTTGCCTGCTGCTAATTTTAGTTTGCATCCACGTCTTCATTCTTCGAAGCTGCAAGACAATGACCCTCAGGTATTGAGGTAAAAAACCCTTCAACA
>NW_021894935.1:0-1385 GCF_006229205.1 Suricata suricatta
ACAAATGATAAAGTAAATAATAATTATAGATTATAGAATAATTATAGACTTTTTCAAAATTAAAATGTTCTGATTTATGAAATAAAAGACAAGCCACACACTGACAAGAATATTAAGGATTTGTCTCTCAAATATCTGAGGAATAATCCAATTTTAATAATAAAACAATAAAAGAGGGAGGGAGATCTGAGCAGATACTTTAGGAAATATATATGGATGAAAAAGAAACATAAAAAGATGCTCAGTATTTAGTCATTAGGAAATTCAAATTAAAACATCAATGAGAAATGACTATGTGTCCGGTAAAATAAACAGACAAAACTGTCCATACCAAACAGTAAGGATGCAGAGCAACAGAAACTCTTTTTTCATCCTAGTGTCTATAGAAATGGTGGAACCACTTTGGAAAACCTTTTGTCAGTTTCTTACAATTTAAAGATACATAGGATTCAGTAATGATACCTCTAGATGTTTACCCAAGGGAATCAAATACTTGTGCTCACACAAAAACTCGTATATAAATGTTTAAAGCACTTAATTTATAAACTCATCAAACTAGAAACTGCCGAGATGTTCTTCAAAGGTGAATGGATAAACCATAGCATATCCATAGCATAGAATTCTATTTAGCAACAATACAATTATGGATTTTAAACACACTTTGCTAACTGAAAAAGACTTAAAAGCATACATATTACATGATTCCACCCTTGTGATAACCTGGAAAAGGGGAAATTATTAACATAGCAAACAAATCAGTGGTTGCCAAATATTAGGAAAAGTTGACTACAAAGAGGCTACACAGGAAACTTATAGTGATTAAATTAGCCTTTATGTTAATATGATTTGAACATATGATGATACGTTTATCAAAACCCACATACCTTCTACTCCACATAGAGTGAACTTTACTGTTAGAACAGCAGCGCCTAGAATGCTATGGGAATTCCAGGATGGCTATGTACACTGTGACAAAATCTATCTTTATTATCAATGGAGGACATAACCTAACTGAAAGGGTAAACAAAAAGGGAGTTGATGTTTTACTAGAAACTGGCTAGAGACCAAAGTTACTGTACATGTGCTCATTATATCCTAATTGGCAAGTGTGTTTCTCACTAGGGTACAGATTAAAATACCTAAAGCTATATATATACACTAAAGTTGAAAAACAATTAAATTACAGATAATGAGAATCAGGGTTCTGTCAGAGAAAGAAGTTACAAATAAGCAAAGGGTAAAAAACAAAAAACAAAAAACAAAAAAACCAGAATGAGGTTTGCAGTGCTGGAAGAGAATCAGAGATATCAGCATAAATGCATGAACACAAATACCAACATACACTCAGACAGCCACACACACACCAACACACACACACACACACA
>NW_021894936.1:0-622 GCF_006229205.1 Suricata suricatta
TCCCTCACACCCGTGTTAGCAGACACTCGTGGAGGCCCGTGCCTCGGTGCCGTGGTTTCGTCAGTGAGGCACAAGTGACACCAGGTTCTAAACGTGACGACTCATCGTTTGGCTTTAATGCCAGTGGGAGATGGTGTGTGATGGCGCCGGGAGGGACAGACATGGCCGGGCAGCCGCGCCATCGGGACCCCCCTGGAGAACACAGGTGAGCGCGGCCAGCGCAGCGCAGCTGGGGGTCCCGGTCCCGTGGGGCGAGGGGTGGCGGGCGGCGCGGGGCCACGAAGGCCTCGTTGAGCCTGAGCCGGAGGCCAGAGTCGGGGCGGCACAGGCCCCTCTGACGGGTTCTCCTCGGCGCTTTCCTCCTGCTCGCAGGCCCCACAGCCCCCTCCTCTCCGCGCTCAGGCGGCCTTGCCGGGGGAGGGGGGGTCCGCACCCCAGAGCCTCCCTCCCCGCCCCACGCCTGCCCAAGCTGGCCACAGCTCTCACTTTCTGAGAATGTGGAGCCCCGGACAGGCTGGGGTTGGAGGGCTGATAAATGGTATTTGCAACAGTGATGAAAGTCAACTCTCCCCCTTCAGGAGCTGCGTGTCCCCTGCACGGGTGACAGACCCTCCCCTGCTTG
>NW_021894937.1:0-622 GCF_006229205.1 Suricata suricatta
GGGCCAAGGTCACTGGGCTGGGGTTCGTTCCTCCTCACAGAGCACAGCCCCACCGGCCCCCCTCAGTAGGGCCCAGAGAGGCCTGAACTGCAGGTCCTGCAGCCAGGAGGCCACCTGTCCCTGGGTCCAGGGCTTCTTGTTGTCCTCCTTTCCTCTCTCCGCAGCAGCTCTGGGATCAGCCCTCATCCCCACCTGTTCCTGGTATGCCTCAGGGCAGGCCCTTGTGCCCTTCACCCAGTTCCTGCCCAGCTCCCAGATGCCCACATCACGTTCCCTGCAAAAACTCTCCCTGTGCAGCCTGTGCGTCCCCCACCTTGGACCTTCCCTCTCAAAGCAGCCCCTGCCTTCCCCTCCTCCAGCAGAGATATGGACTCACGTCAGGTTCCAAAACAATCTGTGACCTGCAATGACACTGCCTGGCCCGAAATACACAATGCCACCAGGACCCGGCCACCCATGGGGATGACAGGGCTGCCTTGGTGTGTTCCTGGGGACAGAGCCCTCTGGAGCCATCTCAAGCAGAGGTGACTCTACCACACTGAAGGTTACAGCTATGCCCTAGAGCTTTCTCATGGCCACATCTACTTTTCAGGGCAAACTGGATAACTTGTGTGACTTTGTT
>NW_021894938.1:0-622 GCF_006229205.1 Suricata suricatta
TGTAACAACATGGATGGATCTAGGAAGATTACTAAGTAAAATAAGTCAAAGAAAGACAATTACCGTATGATTCACTTCTTTGTGGAATTTAAGAAATAAAACAAATAAACAAAGGGAAAAAAAGAGACAAACCAAAAAAGAGATTCTCAACTGATAGTTGGATAGAACAAACTGAGAGTTACCAGAGAGGAGACGCGGTGGGAGATGGGGGAAATAGGTGAAGGGGGTTAAAAGCACACTTATGATGAGCACTGAGTAATATATGGAATTGCTGAATCACTATACTGTACACTTGAAACACTATGTTAAACACACTGGAATTAAAAAATTTAAATAAAATATCTATACAGAAAATGTTCAATAAATGGGAAACTTATTTTGCACTTGCCTCACTGAGAATCAAGACTGGCCTGTATTTGACCTTGCATATCCCCTCCTTTAGCACAGTCTCTGCAGGTATGAGATGGCACAAGATGTACTGAATGGATGGGGCTGGGTATGGTAAGGCTGGTAGCACATAACCGACAGAGGGGGAGAGGTCCACTGAGCTGCAGGCAAAGCCTCTGAATGAGCATTCTGGAATTCTCCAAATTCCGGTGCTGGTGAGAATAAAATCAATGAA
>NW_021894939.1:0-622 GCF_006229205.1 Suricata suricatta
TTGTCTCCCGGGCGCGAGCCGCCGCAGCCCCGCGCCCGCCGTTTGCTGCCGGAGCCGCTTTGTGCCGCGGTGCGGGGGGACCGTGGCGTGGAGCCGGCGGGCGCAGGCTCAGCATGGACGTGACCGTCTCGGAGCTCATGGAGCTCTTCCTGCAGAGCCCGCTGGTGACCTGGGTGAGTGCTCCCTGCCCTATTGTTGGTGCACCGGCGGTGGACGTACACTCTCTCTTCCCGGGGTCCGGGGTAGCTTTCCAAACGGGAGGGACTCAGCAAGTGCTCCTGGCCAGGGTCGGGGTCTGAGTCCCGGGGTCCGGAGGCATTTCCAACTCGGGAGTCGGCGCGCCCCTTACGGCAGGGGTCCGAGCCGGTACACCTGTTCCCACTTGGGCGCTGAACCCTGCAGTGGACAGGGTCAGTCACCTGCCCCCCCCCCCCCATGGCTTGACCACTCGAGTAAAGGACCCACTCCCCAAAAATATCCTTGTGTAGTTTCGGAATCCCTGAGACCGGGTGGGTGGCGGTGGCGATTGGGGGGTTCCGAGTGAGAACGTATACAGGCTGGGGCTCAGCGCAGTCCTTCCCAGTAGATTTGAGACGTGAGAAATTTATTGAAAACTCCCTTT
>NW_021894940.1:0-622 GCF_006229205.1 Suricata suricatta
TGATTATGCAGAAATTGCTCTGGAAATTTTACTTTTTAATGCACTCAAGAGCTGTTTGAAACGCTCTCCAGAAATTCTTCCCGATGGCTTAAAAAGAAATTAACTGCATTGGGAGAAAAAAGGAAATTAGCCATCAGCTCTGTTATTTGGGGGTACGGTGAACGCTTCAAGCTCATTCTGTAGGGGCTGTAACTTTCTCGATGTGAAAATGGTCGCCTTTACTCACAGAAATAAAAGAGACCCCAAAAGCCCGAGATAGTGGAAGTCTATTCCACACAGGAGCACCGTATTAGAAAAGAGAACCTTAGGGAATTAGAAATTTCTATTTAAAATGATTTCTCTTTAAACGGTCATGATGGAAACCTACTGAAGCTTCTCTCTTTAGGAAAACGGTATTTGTTATTAAAGAGCCATTTTAATCGAATCCGTTCTCTAGTTCTTTGTTCTTTCGGTGCCGAATGGCCCATTGCTGGTCACCGATGTTAAGAGCAGTGACTTCTGTTGATGTCCGGGCCACAGATTGTTTAGGGAGGAGAGTCTACGGCTGCCAAAATTCTTCCTGAACCTGGAAAAACAAAGACTCCATTAAGGGGTCAGTGGGAGAGCACAGTTGTTTTTCTTG
>NW_021894941.1:0-622 GCF_006229205.1 Suricata suricatta
TTTCTTTTATTGATGTGATGTGTCACATTGGTTGTTTTGCACATATTGAAACAGTCTGAGTATCAGGTATAAATCCTGGTTGGTCATGGTGAATAATTATTTTAATATATTGTTGGACCAGTTGGCTAGTATCAGGTTGAGGATTTTAGCATTCATGTTCATTAGGGAAATTGGTCTATAGTTATCCCTTTTATTGACGTCTTTTTCTGGAATTGGAATCCAGGTAATGCTGGCTTCATAAAAAGAGTTTGTTGCCTTTCCAAAATTTTTGGAGTGGAGAGGTTCATAGCGTTGTGGTGTGAAAATATTCATGGTATAATCTCGATCTTTTTGTACTTGTTGAGGGCTGATTTGTGTCCCAGTATGTGATCTGTTTTGGAGAATATTCCATGTGCACTCAAGGAGAATGTGTAGTCTGTTGCTTTAGGTTGAAATGTTCTGAATATATCTGCTATGTCCATCCAGTCTAGTGTGTCATTCGAAGCCATTCTTTCCTTGTGGATTTTCTGTTTAGATAATCTGTCTGTTGATGTAAGTGGGGAGTAGGAAAGTCCCCTACTATTATGGTATTATTATCAATGAGGCTCTGTATGTTTGTCATTAATTGATTTATACATATGGG
>NW_021894942.1:0-622 GCF_006229205.1 Suricata suricatta
TCCACGAACTGTGAGATCATGACCTGAGCCAAAGTGGGATGCATAACCAACTGACTGAACCATCCAGGTGCTCCAAAAGCTTGTGTATTTGGGGGTAAGGAAGGCGTGTCAGTGTGCATCAGCAAGTAGGTGTTTGTAAGAATATGTATATGTGTAAACGTCTCTGTGTATGATGTCTGAGTGTTCCTATGAAACATCCCCATTTCGAATGGTGAAGACAGGGCCTCCTGGATGGCTCAGTTGGTTAAGCGCCTGACTTGATTTCAGCTCAGGTCATGATCTCACGGTTTGTGGGACTGAGCCCTGTTGGGGCTCTGTGCTGGCAGTGAGGAGCCTGCTTGGGGTTATCTCCCTCTCTCTCTACCTCACCCTGTGTTCTCTGTCTCCCAAAATAAATAAACTTTTTACAAAAGATTTTTTTTTTAATTTTAATTGAAATGGTAAGGACAGAGAGTGGAGCAAGGAGAGGGGAGCAGGAAGACAGTGAAGTAATAGTAACCTACTATTGGTAACGATCAAACCAGGTGCTCAAGATAAACCAACTTCTGAGCAGAAGCCATCACCATATGTCAGAAGAGGTCTCCGGTGTGAAAGGGGACTATGGACGGAGCACAGATGTCCC
>NW_021894943.1:0-622 GCF_006229205.1 Suricata suricatta
TTTTTCCTTCCTGAGCAGTAGGTTTCAACAGTGGTCTTAAAGTATTCAGTGAACCATGTTGTGAACAGATGTGCAGCCACGCAGGCTCTGTTCTTCCATTTATAGAGCACAGACTAGCTTTAGCATAATTTTTAGGGCCCTAGGATTTTCAGGATGGTAAATGTGCATCAGCTTTAATTTAAAGTTACCAGTTACTTTAGCTCCTAACAAGAGAGTCAGGCTGTCCTTCGGAAGACTAGAAGCCAGGCACTGAATTCTCCTCTTTAACTATGAAAGTCCTAGATGGTATCCTTTTTCAATAAAAATAAAAAGCTGTTTTATCTATATTGAAAGTCTGTGTTTACTGTAGCCACTTCATGATTTATCTCAGCTAGATCTTCTAGATAACTTGCTGTAGCTTCTACACCAGCATTTGCTGCTTTTCACCTTGTACCTTTACACTATGGAGACAGCTTCTCTCCTTAAATGCCATGAACCTGCTAGCTTCAGACTTTTCTCCCACAGCTTTTTCACCTCTCTCAGCCTTCCTCACACTGAAGAGAGTTAGGGCCTTGCTCTGAATTTGGCTTTGGCCTGAGGGAACATTGTGGCTGGTCTGATCTTCCACCCAGAACCTCTCGAA
>NW_021894944.1:0-622 GCF_006229205.1 Suricata suricatta
TTTGTCTAATATAAGTACTGCTATGCCAAGCTTTCTTTTACTTCCATGTGCATGATAAATGTTTTTCTATCTCTTCACTTTCAATCTGCATGTGTTTTTAGGTCTGTAATGAATCTTTTGTAGACCATACATATGGGTCTTGCTCTTTTATCCATCCCATGACCCTATGTCTTTTGATTGGAGCATTCAGTTCCTTTACATCCACAGTAATGATTGAGAGGTATGTATTTATTGCCATTTTGTTGCTTGTTTTACAGTTGTTTTTATATTTCTTATCTGTTCCTTTTTTTTTCTTATTTTCTTGTTTCTCTCATGTTTGATGGCTTTCTTTAGCAATATGCTCGAACTCCTTTCCTTTTATTTTCTACATATCCTATTACCAATTTTTTAAATGTTTTTTATTTATTTTTGAGAGACAGAGAGAGCACGAGCAGGGGAGGGTCAGAGAGAGAGAGGGAGACACAGAATCTGAAGCGGGCTCCAGGCTCTGAGCTAGCTGTCAGCACAGAGCCCAACACGGGGCTCGAACCCATGAACCGTGAGATCATGACCTGAGCCGAAGCCAGACGCTTAACCAACTGAGCCACCCAAGTGCCCCTCCTATTACCAGTTCTTATTTGTG
>NW_021894945.1:0-622 GCF_006229205.1 Suricata suricatta
TTTCTTAATGTACAAAGACTATGTGCTCATTAACTTTCTTAACTCACATCATCAAATTTCTTTCCAAATGTATTTTAATTTCTGCCCAATTAGGGGGAGATAATGTGATCTCCAACTCTGAAAGTAGACTCTCACATTTCTAACATTTTTCCCCTGCTGCACATATTTTGAAGCACTATTGTTTCTCCCTTAATACAAAGTGGGGATAAAGGAGCCAGGAAATGAAATCCTACTATGTGTTCGGAAGGCAGAGAACTTGAAGTGTTAAATTGGCTACCTGAATGTCTGCCTCTGCTTTATTTCAAAAACTTAGCTCATTCAACAATGGTGGTGATGAATGATATTTTTGACACTGTTCCTAAAACCTCATTTTATCTTATGTTTACTTTTGAGCAATTTTTTTATACTTGTTTCTATCTCCATTTCAATTGATTACATTTAGGTTGTTAATAGCAGTGATGATATCACTACTGACAAATGTAGGTTGAAAATTTTTGATATTCCTACTCACAAATGTATTTTATTTTTTAAATAGTTTTAATGTTTATTTATTTATTTTGAGAGAGAAAGATAGAGAGTGAAGGGGGGAGGAGCAGAGACAGAGAAAAATAAGAAATCCCAA
>NW_021894946.1:0-1385 GCF_006229205.1 Suricata suricatta
TAAAATTTTAAAAAAGTGATTAAGTTCCTATTTAATTAAGGCCACGTACAGGACATTAGGTTCTTAAATATAAAGTTTGATCATTTTATGTTGGATCCTTCTCTCCAGTGGTATTTTAAACTTTATTTATTGGCTTCTCATGGAAAAGCTTGTGTGAACAGAGAAAAATAATTCAAAATTGTAACAGCCCTGAAAATCAGGAAGTATGGTCCATAGTTGTCCAGAATCTTGGTGATATTTGTACTAACCATGTTTGAATGGGGCTCTTGTAACGGGTGTAATGGGAAGAGCACTAGACTAGAGATCATGGTACCTGTTACCAAATAGTAGCTTTCAATGAATTACTTCTCTGTGGGTGTTAGCTGCCGTACCTGAAAAATAGTGAGGTTGAACCTAGTGGTTTGTAAGAGTCCATTCAGGGACTTCTTTCTGATGATGAGGTTTTTGGGTTGTTTTTTCCTGTATCTTCAAGAAAATTGAAGAGATTGTGCCTTTCTGTTTTGCATGTGTTGTAAATTTTGCGGGCTCATGCGTGTGCTCCCCTACTTCTGGTGAAAGCAAATCCCCTCTTTAGGGTCCTTGAAGTGGAGGCCATGTTTTCTCTGTCTAGTAGGCTGGTCTCATTTTACAGGCAAGTACACTCCTCCCTTTTGGAAATTGCTCATTCTCCTTCCCGAACCATGAAATTCTCTTGATTCTTTGCTAATCTTGAATAATTCATTTCATCTTTCAAAGTGATGATGAAATCAAACTGCTCCAACCCCAGGTGACTTTTTTTCTGCTCACTCATGCCTGACTGGTTGCAGAATCAGGCATGTGACCAAACTGTGGCATCAAAATTTTTCCTATAATTGTTAAGCTGGAGATGAAGGCAAAAAGGCATTTCCTCATTTAGGATGAAGTTGGGCAACAGGAAGCAGGTGGCTTCACATTCTATTGTTCCCTGCTAGTAGGGAAAGTGGGTGTTCGAGCCCAGTGCGGTACAGAGACTAGCCAAGGGAAGGGATGACAGAACTGGCCTTACGTATTATTTGAACACGTCCAGCTGAATTGCTCTGCTTCCTCCTGTTATGTGAGCCTTCCAAAAATTCTACTTTTTGCTTAAGTTAGAGTTTAGGTTTCTGTCTTGTGCAACCAAGATTAATTACTGACTTTGAATTTCATAGCCAGTCCGTTGTGGAAATTTGCGGTGGAAGAAATCGTCTTTGTTCTTTCTTTTCTCTAACCTCCCACACACCTTTTAAGCTGTCAAAATAATTAAGGACACATGGAAGGATTCTGCTCTAAATTAGTATCAACCCTTCACAAATGGCTTGCTATTGTTCTTGTCCATTCTGGGCCTTTTCTCTCTTCTTCTGGTAGTAGTCCCTGGCCCCGGCAGTGAG
>NW_021894947.1:0-622 GCF_006229205.1 Suricata suricatta
GCTTCCGTACCTACTCGCTATGCACTGCTGTGTTTCTTGTATTAAGGATACTCGTCGCAGTGTGTAAGATGCCTTGTCATTTTTCAAATACCTAACTCTGTGTTTCGTTTGTTTGTGTAGGAAATGTTTTCCTAAAGCACGGTTCTGAACTGCGAATTATTCCTAGAGATCGTGTTGGAAGTTGTTAATACCCACTACTTGGAACATAGGATTACCTTTACAAATAAACTTTGGTATCATTGTGAAAGTGAAATCGAGCACTTAAAGCACTCAGGAAACACCAGTAGTTGATGAAACGATGAAGGGCGACTCTCCCTCCTTGTCGTCCACACTCTTCCTGTGCACGGGGGCCACCGTCGCCACAGAAGGTCCTAGGCTGTCGTTGCTGCCTAGTGTCGAGTTAACACACACGCTTAGTTCATTTGGGGTAAATGGATTCTCCAGCTGTGTTTTGTAAGTGGTGGATGCTTCTGATAACTCTTTCTGAGAATATTTAGAAAATTAAAGTTTACCACATCCTCCTATTTGAGTGAAAAATCTAACAGCTTATGGATCGTACGTGGCAGTTTGCTTGATAGCATCTGACTTGCAGACCTAAAAATAGTTGAATTCTCAATTGTAT
>NW_021894948.1:0-622 GCF_006229205.1 Suricata suricatta
AGCACCAGTGAACATGGTTGTCCTCCAGGGTCTGCTGGGACCTTTGCCTGTGGGGTGGCTGCACAGCCTCTACCAAATGTCCAAATGTCAGCAGGGGAATTGCCTCTCCTTATGCGGCCTCCGGACCCCTCGAACTTCACTCTATGTTCCTGGGGATTCTCCTGTCCCACCAGAGCACTGACAGGTATTGAGCTATGGAGTTTCAGACTCCGGGTTCCCCCTGTTTACAGAGTTTAATGGAATTTAAACCCTCTCCTTTTCTTTCTCCCTTTTTTGTTCAGTCCTTGTGGCTGTTTTCACTTTTCCACTTTGTCTCCAGCTGCGTTGGGGTGTGTGTGTGTGCTTTTCCCCTACTTTCTCTCCCATCTCCGTCCTCTCTCTCCAAGCGAAAGCAGCTCCCTGCCCTCCTCAGCTTCTCTTTCCCCCAGTTCACCTCTCTGTGCTGTGTACCTGCTGAGTTCTGTGGTTCGGGTTGTGCAGATTGTTGTGTAAGTCCTCAAATCAGTTTTCTAGATGTGCAGGATGGTTTAGTGTTGATCTGGCTGTATTTCATGGGTGAAAGATGCAAAAAAACTTCCATGCTGTTCTGTCATCTTGGCCCCTCCTCTCTAATTTTTTTTTT
>NW_021894949.1:0-622 GCF_006229205.1 Suricata suricatta
GAAATGTACAAATATGCCTTCACCCATAAATGTCTTCCCCCAAGCTCAGTATGTGCTGGTGGCCAAAATCTCTTGATCTCATCTCCCGAAGGCAACTCAGTCGTTTGTGGTTAAAGCTTAACCTCTTTGGGGTAAGTGTTCAAACTCCCACATCCTCCCTGGTTTCACCCTTTAGCCACTCTGCCCGCCCCCCGGTACGGGGCTTCTGACCAGAGTCTCTCTGACCTGCCCCTGGTGTGGCTCAGTTGAGTGTCTGATGCTGGCCTGCCCTGCTGGGGTCTTCCCATGGATCTGGTCCCTAGGTCCTGATACCCCGTGTCATTCTTCCCCTCTCAGCCCCACTCGCCTCCCTTGGGGACTCAGGCCACCTGGCCCACTTTCTCTCCCTGCTCTGGGAGGCTGCCCTCAGCCTACCTGCCTGGACCCCTGCCCTCTGCTAGTTGGCTGCCAGGCACTCTGATCATGGAGCTTCTGTGAAGGCTCACCTAGGTCTTCCTGGCAGACCTGGACAGTTGGGCCCGTTGTCTGTGACTGCCCCAAACCTGTCTCCTGCTTGGACCCTAGATGGGGGCAGGGGGCAGGGCCGGCTCTCCTGGTCTTTGACTTAGGGGTCTAGCTTTGC
>NW_021894950.1:0-622 GCF_006229205.1 Suricata suricatta
TTTGGAGTGTCATTGTAACTACTGTATTGTAAATGATGGAAAATAATTGCTATGTTAAAAAAATAAATTGTGTTATATTAAAAAAAAAAAAGAAATACATAGGTCCATTCTTGACTTTAGCTCAGATCATGATTTCTTGATTCATGAGTTTGAGCCCTGCATCCGGCTCTGTGCTACTCTGCAGAACATGCTTGGGATTCTTTCTCTCTTTTCTCTGACCCTCCCCTGCTTGCACGTGCACACAGGTTCTCTCTTTCTCTCTCTCTCAAAACACGTAAATTGGAGAGCCTGGGTGGCTCAGTGGGTTGAGCGTCCAACTTTGACTCAGGTCATGATCTCACGGTTCATGAGTTCAAGCCCCACCTTGGGCTCTGTGCTGTCAGCTCAGAGACTGGAGCCTGCTTCAGATTCTGTGTCTCCCTTTGTCTCTCTGCCTCTCCCCCGCTTACTCTCTGTCTCTCTCTCTTTCAAAAGAAAATAGATTTAAAAAAATAAAAATAAACATTAAAAAAGAAAAAAGAAAAAGAAATATTACTAATATATGAGGGATGAAAGGACATGATACCTGCAACCTACTCAAAAGGTTCAAGAAAAAACATAGACAAGTGCACAGTGCAAATGA
>NW_021894951.1:0-622 GCF_006229205.1 Suricata suricatta
CTTAACCTACTGAGCCACCCAGGCACCCCTCCATTATACTTCTTAATGTCAGTTCAGTTCAAAAATACCTCCTATATGATGGGAATTATCATGGGAACTGGGAGTCTTTCGATAATAAAAAGGAAAGGTGGATTTGTCCTTTATAGGCTTGCCTGTGAAGTGGGGGAAAGGCATAGATACAAAGATGACTTTACTGCCTGCTAAGGCACAGAGCTGCACAAGTGTTATGTGAGGACAGAGTCACAATACTGTACTGCAGGGTATCACAATTAAAATTTTGTCTTTTTTAAACCTGGGTTCTATCTTGCATCTAATATCTTGGATTTGTTTAGATGCTAGCTAATATATATGCATAGTTCACAATTCTTTCTTTATTCAGGGATTTTTTTTTCTATGTAAAGCCACAACAAAAAAAAGCCATGATAAAATTATAAATTATGGGGGCATCTGGGTGGCTAAGTCAGTTAAGTGTTTGACTCTAGATATCAGCTCAGGTCGTGATATCATGGTTTGTGGGATGGAGCCCAGTATCAGGGTCTGTACTGACAGTGCGGAGCCTGCTTGGGATCTCTCTCCTCCTCTCTCTGCCTCTCCCCTGCTTGCATGTTCTCTCTCTCTCGAT
>NW_021894952.1:0-622 GCF_006229205.1 Suricata suricatta
TTCTCTGCTCCTATAGTTTTGCCTTTTCCAGAACATCAAGTAAATGGGTGACACAATTTTTATTTCCATCTTAAATGGTTTCATATTGTTTCAAATTAAGAAATGGAGTATTCACAGATTTACTTTGTACAAAATGATTATTTTCTAAGAAGTGATTTCTGGATTTAGGATTGCTTATTCAATGGGCATACCTTTTTAATGTTTCATACGTATTCCAAGTTGCTTTCCAGGAGTTCAGCATCAGGTTGCCTCTACCATTAGTGTACAAGGCTGTTCAATAAGAAAATGTTTTGCTCGGCACCTGGGTGGTTCAGTGGGTTAAGTATCTGACTTTGGCATAGGTCATGATCTCATGGTTTGTGAGTTTAAGCCCTGCATCAGGTTCTGTGCTGACAGCTTTACAGCTTTGATTCATTATCTCCCTCTATCTCTCTGGAGCCTGCTTGGATTCATTGTCTCCCTCTCTCTCTCTGTCCCTCCCCCACTTGTGTTCCGTCTCTCTCTTTCTCTCTCTCAAAAATAAATAAGAAATATTAAAAAATTTTAATAAAAAAAGAATGCTTTGCTATCATAGACTGAAAATACAGTAGGCAAAAATTACATTTTATTCACCTGAGTTTTG
>NW_021894953.1:0-622 GCF_006229205.1 Suricata suricatta
ATCCTTAGTCATAGCTCAAAGGATAGAAATAGGAATATCAAAGTCAGCAAAAGATGGATAAAACTTTAGTCTACATTGAAAAATAAAAAATTCTTTCCACATACTTTAATCATCTTTAAACTATCACTAAATAAACACATGAGCAAAAACTGATACATCATTAAATAATTTTTCTTTTTTTCTTCTTTTTTTTCTAACTTTTGGGCATACCAACAAACAACAACAAAGAGATTCTGAGTCATTACTCTGTTCCTGGATAATTTTTCTATCTAATCATGTAGAAATTGTATAACTTTCATTTCCTTTTATTTTTTTGTTCCATTTCCTAGAAAATATGCCAAGCATAACATAATTGAACTTTGAATAAGAAATCTAGATTTTTTAGGAAGTAAACTTAGGTTATTATTTGATATGTCACAAGGTTCAATTTTGCCAGTCTTTCGTTTTTAAAAAATAACTTTTTTCTACTCAACAAAATAAACTTGTCATACTGCCTATAGCATTAACTATGAAGATATATTTTTACCACTATTCTCTAGTGTTTACTTTACTAGTATGTTCTACTGATCTCTGATCTCTTTTCTATTAAGAATAAGAACATTACAACATGAATTATTTTCTC
>NW_021894954.1:0-622 GCF_006229205.1 Suricata suricatta
GCTTCTGGTTTCTGTTTCCCTGTGTGGGGATAGAAATCCCCCATGGTCCTCTGATGTATCTTACGTGCTTGCAATAGCACCCAATGCATAACAGGGATGCAAGAGTATTTGCTTATTAAAGAATGAATGGATGTTGTACCGGGGAAGACAAAGAGTGAGAAAGATGGCCGTGTTGGCAGTTTGAAAGCCGATATAACACAAAAAGCAATGGCAAGTAGGAACAGCATGAATCAAAGACAGAATGCTGTGGGATGTGATCGCGGTAACCGGAGCACCATCTGAACCTATTGGATTTACATTCATCTTTTCAGGCACATGTGGATATGTAAGTAGTAACCTAGTGTTCCACCCAGTGTCTGATCATAGGTGCTAAATAAACATTTTGATTGACTCATGTCAGCTCTATAACTGTCAAAACTCAGGTGTGTCTCTGAGGCAAACTTTAACAATTTCTGAGGAGAGGGAAGCAGCTGGGACTGAATGTTGATCTGAATTATAGTTTTCACCTATGAGGGCATAATGGACAGATCTCGCTTGGGCTTTGAATTCCTACAGATTTGGATTTGAGTTCCAACTCTGTCATTTTGTAGCCATGTGGCTTTGGTTAGGGTGTTTTACACCT
>NW_021894955.1:0-622 GCF_006229205.1 Suricata suricatta
GGGGAGGGGCAGAGAGAGAAGGAGACACAGAATCTGAAGACAGGCTCCAGGCCCTGAGCTAGCTGTCAGCACAGAGCCTGATGCGGGGCTCGAACCCACGACTGTGAGATCTAACCTGAGCCGAAGTCAGAGGCCCAACCGACTGAGCCACCCAGGCACCCCAATAGTACATTTTTAAAAATGTTTATTATTTACATAGAGCACAAGAGCAGGGGAGGGGCAGAGAGAGAAGAAGACAGAGGATCCAAGCAGGCTCTGTGTTGACAGCAGAGAGCCCAATATGAGGCTTTAACTCACAAACTAAGAAATCATGATCTGAGCCAAAGTCAGAAACTTCACCAATTGAGCCACCCAGGTGCCCCAACAATAGTAAATATTTTTAAAGGATTGACCATTTTAATATTAGTGAACCATTTTGTCTCTTTTTGCCATTTTAGCTTAAAGTCTATTTTGTCTAAGGAGAGCCATCCCTGCTTGTTTTTTGGTTACACTTTGCTTGAAATGTCTTTTTTGATTCCTTCACTGTTTAAGTCTCTTGTTGGCAGTCTATCATTACATCTTGTTTTTTAATCCATTTGTGTTTAAAGTAATTATTGATGGGCAAGGACTCACTATGGCCATT
>NW_021894956.1:0-622 GCF_006229205.1 Suricata suricatta
TGGGAAAATGTCTATTCAAGTTGCCTCCCCCTTTTCTAATCAGGTTGTTTGTTTTTTGATATTAAGTTGTGTATGTTCTTTATATATTTTGAATATTAACCTGTCATCAGATATATGATTTCCAGAATATGTTCTCCCATTCAGAGGTTGCCTTTTCATTTTGTTGATGGTTTTCTTTACTGTCCAAAAGCTTTTTAATTTGATGTAATCTCATTTATTTATTTTCACTTTCGTTGCCCTTGCCTGGAGAGACTGGTACATGTATGTATGCATGAATATATATATGTGTGTGTGTGTGTGTGTGTGTGTGTGTGTATACTAGCTAACTATCTAGCTAACTAAGACTGATGTCACTGAACTTATGCTTATTCTGTCTTCCATGAGTGTTATGGAAGTGTTCTCACTTCCTGATTTTAAACTATACTACAAAGTTATAGTAATCAAAACAGCATGGTACTGGCACAAAAATCCACAAATAGATCAAAGGAATAGAACAGACAGCCCAGAAATAAACCCAAACATATGTGGCCAATTAATCTATAATAAATAAAGCAGTAACATACAATGAGGAAAAGACAGTCCCTTCAGTAAAGGGTGTTGGGAAGCATGGACAGTTATATGC
>NW_021894957.1:0-1385 GCF_006229205.1 Suricata suricatta
TGCATCAGAACTTCTTTTTTTTTTAATTAGTAATGAACAATATTCCTTTGTATGTATATATCACATCTTGTTTATCTATTTGTCCACCTGTTGATGAACACTTAGGTTATTTCCACTTTTTGGCTATTGTGAATAACACTACTATGAACATTGGCAGACAAATATCTGTTTGAGTCCGTGTTTTCGGGCATATGCCTATGAATGGAATTCCTGGTCCAATATGGTCATTCTTTGTTTAGTTTTTTGAGGAAACCAACAGACTTTCCAGAGTGGCTGCACCATTATACATTTCCACCAGCAATGTACAAGTGTTCCAATTTCTCCACATCCTCATCAATACCTACTATATAAAATATTTTAATTACAGTCATTCTAGTAGTTGTATCTCATTGTGAGATTTGTATTCCCCTAATGATGAGTGATGTGGAGAATCTTTTCATGTATTTATTGGCCATTTATAGATCTTCTTTGGGGACATATCTTTTCAAAGCCTTTGCCCATTTTCTAATTGAGCTGTTTGCCTTTCTATTGATACGTTGTAGGTATTTTTTCTATATTCTGGATATTAACCTCTTATCAGATATATGATTTGCAAAGATTTTTTCCCCTTGCCATGGTTGCCTTTTCATTCTTTTGATAGTGTACTTTCATGTACAGAGGTTTTTAATTTTAATAGAGTCCAGTTTATCTATGTTTTTTGTTTGTTGCCTGTGTAAACCACAGCATCAACCATCTGCGTTGTATAACAAGTGATGTCTTTCAGCTGAATTGTCCTCAATATTCCAATGTCTATAAGATGCATATATCACGTGTTAGAGTCGATTTTTCTTCTAGATATCACGTGTGTGTGTGTGTGTGTGTGTGTGTGTGTGTGTGTGTGTGTGTTTCCATCTCAGATGGGGAGAAGAAGTTTGGACAATAAGGGATAGCAGTTGTTTGTGTGTGTGTGCACTGAGATAGAAGCACTCTATACTGTGGATGCATGTGGATTTTCCAAGCACCCCAGAAACACAGAAAGTCATCCTGTACCTTTTTGGACTTCAAATACATTTTTGGGTGTCTAAGAAACAAAAGCACACTCACAAAGCACACCCAAGAACCTATGGAAAGATTTTGGATCCCAATTCCAGATACTCTTTCTTTCAGAAGAGATTTAATTCATGGAAACTGCTGAAATAATGACTTAATCAGTATAAAAGTTTAAAGACAAACTTCACACGAACCTCATGATTTCTCTACATTCATATTTTCAAGTGATAGCAATGGGGAAACAGTGGTCTGAAAGAGCAGAATAGGAAAATATTTAAATAAGCCATTAGTCCTGCCAACTCAACACCAGGGCATCTTGACCGCACATTTGGAACTACAAGAAACAAGTCATAAAC
>NW_021894958.1:0-621 GCF_006229205.1 Suricata suricatta
ACAGATGGTAGCTACACTTCTGGTGAGCCGAGCACAAGGTATAAACTTGTCAAATCACTCTGTTGTACATCTGACACTAATGTAACATGGTGTGTCAACTATGCTTCAATTAAGAAATATATGAATCTTGACTGTTGGGATTGCCTTTGTTAGTGGGACAAATGTGAGCTTATGAGTGAGCCCATCAAATAGAGAACGAGAGTGTTGAGAGAGATCAAATGGCTAACGGTATATGATGGACGGTAGACTGATGTTCGCTCTTCAGTGCGTTGTTTTTTTTTTTTTCTTGAGCCAAGAATCGTCTTCTTAAATTAGGGACAGTTTTAACTGTGGAGTTTTCTGGCAGCAGTATGTAGGTACTAGGGAATGTAATTTGGGGGATACGGAAAGAGCAGGGTCTTTTTTTTTTTTTAATGCCTATCATGTTCACTAGGTTGGTGCCTCTCTGAGAGGTCAAGCCTTATTGACCTCACCTTTCATTCATCTATTTACTCAAGATAACAATAAAAAAAAAAGAAAATGGAATCTCCAGTGGGGCAGGCTATTGACCTCTCATTTATTGTCATTACCCAAGATTGCTAGAGGTGATAAGAGGAAGTTTTGGGATCTTGTTTCAGGGTG
>NW_021894959.1:0-621 GCF_006229205.1 Suricata suricatta
CGCTTAGACTGCATGAGTTCCCAGCTCATTTCCAGCAGCACACAGCGTCTTGAGCAACAGCTATCAGAAACCAAGAGAGACTCAGCTTTTTTTTTTTTTTTTCTTTCCCCCATTGCAATCGCAATCCTGGCTGGGGGTGAAGACTCCACAATTGAGTCTGTGAAGGTGCGCACTTCACCTCCTGCTGCTCATTTCGCCTCAGGCAGGGGTGGAGCCTCCGAGAACAGCCTCCAAGACCTACCACATCAAACCACGCCCATCCACCAGGGGAGCTGCTGCTGTTATTTTTTAATTTTTTTAATATAAAAAAATTTTTATTCTTCACTTGTTTCATACTTATTTCTTTGTCATTATTACCTTTTTTTTTCTTTTTCTTTACTTAATTCTTTTAAATTTTACTCCTTATTTTCCTTTCTCCTTTCTTCCTTACTTTCTCACCTTCTTGCAACCCAGATATATTCTCCTGTATCTCATCCTTACCTCTCCCCTAAACTGGTCATACACTTTTAAACGGTCTACTGTCCTTTGTTGTCTCCGACCCCCTTTTATATATTTTTTTCCTTTTTCTTTTCGTCTTTCTCTTTTTATTTTCTCTTCTTCTATTCTTTTCGTCTCTTTCCC
>NW_021894960.1:0-621 GCF_006229205.1 Suricata suricatta
CGGAGAGGCGGACACCGAGACGACGCGGACCGTGTCTGGGCCGGCTTTTCGGTTCGGAGGACAGATGGGCCAAGCGGGTGGGCTGCGCTTGAAGCCCGGGGGCGCGGGCGGTACTCACGCAGGCCCCCACGTCCCGCCGCGCGGCCGCCAGCAGCTCCAGCGTCGGGCCGATGCCGGGAAACCGCTCCGGGCTCCGCAGTCGGCTCAGCACGTCCTGGGCGTCCGAGAGGCTCTGGGCCACCAAGCGAAGCCGCCAGCACGACTGCGGGAAGCGGGCGGGAGTTAGCTAGGCCGCGCCCAAGACCCCCGCCGCCCCCCGACGGCTCGCCCGCCTCACCCACGGCCGCGGAGGATCCCTCCGTGGGCGGAAGGAGCAGTTGCGCGGCCTCCAGCTCAGGGTCTCCTCCTCCTGCGGGACAAGGGTCGGGGTGAGGCTGAGCCTCCTCGCTGCGCTCCCAAAGCGCTGGGAAGGCGGGGATTCCTACACGTGGGACGCTCTGCACCCCTCAACTCTCGGAAGGCGTGAACCGTGGCTTGAAGGCACCCCGCGGTCGCCTTGCCGAGCTTCACGCCCCGACGTGGAACCGAGTCGACCCAGAGGGGGCGGCACAGAAGCAGTGC
>NW_021894961.1:0-621 GCF_006229205.1 Suricata suricatta
CATTCCTATGAACAATGCAAGAGGGTTCCCCTTTCTCCACGTCTTCACCAACACATATTGTTTCTTGTGTTGTTTATGTTAGCCCCCTCACTGATGTGAGGTGATTTCTCATTGTAGTTTTGATTTGTACTTCCCTGATGATGAGTGATGTTGAACATCTTTCCATGTGTCTATTGGCCATCTGTATGTCCTTGGGAAAATGTTTATTCATATCTTCTGCTTATTTTTATTTTTATTTTTTTTTTCTGTTTATTTATTTTTTTAACATATGCAAATATTTTCCATCATTTACACTACAGTAGTTACAATTATACTCCAAACAGAAAAGCAAAGTAAAAAATCAAAACCCCAACTTCTATTTCATGTAATTAGACTTATACAGAAATTAGAAGGTTATGTAACAACTAGTTAATCACCTAATTTCACAGCTATCTGAAGTGGTGATCCTTATATAGCAGCTTATCTATGATACATTCAAGATACATGATACAATTTATTACTTGCCCGTAAGCTACAACACAGCCTGCTTAATACCTTTCCTTAAGTTCCACCTCTATACTACAGTATACTTGAGGTCCATGCAAAAAAGTAGCTACATTTTATATAGGAAATGGATGATTA
>NW_021894962.1:0-621 GCF_006229205.1 Suricata suricatta
GTTTGTGGGTTCAAAGCTCACATCAGGCTCTGTGCTGCCAGCTAGCTCATGAGTCTGGAGCCTGTCTTAGGATTCTGTGTCTCCCTCTCTCTTTGACCCTCCCCTGCTCAAGCTGTCTGTCTGTCTGTCTGTCTGTCTGTCTGTCTCTCTCTCTCAAAAATAAATAATAATAACAATAAAAACATTAGAATGTTTCCATTCAGCCCAAAAGATTCCTTGGTGCCCCCTCCCAATCACCTTTTTTTTTTAAGTTTATTTATTTATGTTGAGAGAGAGTAAGTGCGAGAGGACACATGTACCTGCCTGCGCACATGAGTAGGGGAGGAGCAGAGAGAGAGAAAGGGATGGAGGGGGGGAGGAAGGGAGAGGGGGAGAGAGAGGGAGGGAGATGGAGGGAGAGGAAGAGGGAGAGAATCCCAAGCAGACTGGGCACTGTCAGCACAGAGCCCGATGTGGGGCTTGAACTAACAAACCATGAGACCATGACCTGAGCTGCAATCAAGAGTTAAATGCTTAACTGAGTGAGCCACCCAGGACCCCAACCCATCCACTTCCTGTACCATATAAAAAATAATCTGATTCCTATCACTATAAATCAGATTGTCCTTTATTCTAGAGTTA
>NW_021894963.1:0-621 GCF_006229205.1 Suricata suricatta
TGGTCCCAGGAGAGGGGAGAGGCCCGTGGTGGGGAACGGATCTGAGGTACAGCCCCAGGGAGACCTTGAGGTGAGAGAGGAGGGGTCAGGGGCATAATGGAACCTTAGCGCAGACTTCCAAGGGTGGGACCGTGGGGAAGGTGGCCTCGCCCTTAGGGATAAGCCAGGAAAAGACAGAGGCCAAACCAGCTCCAGTAACCTGTCAGGAGGGAGCGTGAGTGCACTGGCTTTATAATTCAGGCTCCTTTGGGGGCACCTGGTATCCTAGTCCCTTCCTAGTTCTCTACCATTTCCCCTGTCACCCACCCAACAGCTCAAAACACCAACCTGTGTCATGTGACATCCCTCCCTCCTGGCCACACAGTCCCCTGACCCAAGCTGGAGCCAATGACTCCCTCCTGGAATCTGGAACTGCCCCACCCCAGTGCAGACCTGCTTCACCCTGGCCAGACTCTGCATCTGTCTCTGGGTGGTCTTCAGATTTCCTTCTGCCTTTGCTCCCCCATCCCTTCCATACAGGGCAGCCCCAGGCTCTTTCCAAACCCTAAACCACATCTCCTCACTTTTCAGTGGCTTCTCACAGAGGCTCTGGACAAGTCCAAGTCTGTGTCACATCCTGGT
>NW_021894964.1:0-621 GCF_006229205.1 Suricata suricatta
CTCAGGAAACCATAGATGTTAGGAAGGCTGTGGAGAAAGGGGAACCCTTTTGTGCTGTTGGTGGGAATGCAAACTGCTGGAGCACTCAGAAAAACAGTATGGAGGTTCTTCAAAAAGTTAAAAATAGAACTACCCTACAACCCAGCAATTGTACTACTAGGCATTTAACCAAAGGATCCAAAAATGAAATTTGAAGGGACATGTGCACCCCAATGTTTATAGCAGCACTATCAGCAGTAGCCAAATTATGGAAAGAGCCCAAATGTCCATCAATTGATGAATGGATAAAGAAGATGTGGGAATATATATACAATGGAGTATTAGTGATCAAAATGAATGAAATTTTGCTGTTTGCAACACAAGGTGGATGGATCTAGAGTGTATTATGCTAAGCAAACTACGTCAGTCAGAGAAAGATAAATATATGAATTCACTCCTTTGTGGAATTTAAGAAACAAAACAGATGAACATAGGGGAAAGGAAGGAAAAGGAGAATAAATAAAAACAGAGAGGGAGACAAATCACAAGAGACTCATAAAAGCAGAGAACAAACTGAGGGTTGCTAGAGAAGAGGTGGGTGGGGGGATGGGCTAAATGGGTGATGGGCAGTAAGGAGGGCAC
>NW_021894965.1:0-621 GCF_006229205.1 Suricata suricatta
ATAAATTATGTTTTTTGATCTTCTGTATTGTACTCCATTTCTGTCTTTAATTTTCTGTTCTCTCTTCCGTGAAAACAATGATCTATTCTAAAACATGTGATTCCTAAGAAGTTGCAAACAATGTAATCATTAAAAGAAAGATGTAATCACCTATGGTATTTAAGACACCAAGTTTCACAGTAAAGTGTGGTCTCTTCCACCATTTATGTTGTCTGTGTTCTTATAGATATTTCACCGACACCAACCCCCTACTCAGAGGCCCTTAGACTCTGGTGCCTGGGCTGGTCCCCCGCACCTCCAGCAAGTCTTTAGCATGTGAGGGCCTCTTTGGCAACACCCTTTTAACTTTATCTCCCCCACTCCATAAAATGGGGTCTCCCCAGAACCCCAGTGCCCCTCTTCTTGCCCATGGGTCCTGTCCCTGTGCTTTAATATCATCACCTTTCTGCACCAAAGATGTCTGCATGAGTTCTCATCTTCAAGAATTCCTTCTTGGCCATCAGGTCTGAACCCCACGAATGCCACCATCACCCCAAAACTAAATCATTGTGGGAACGTCTATCTAGAGACTTAATTGCAGAGAATAAACACGCAGAGAAATGCAACCTGAGAGCTGGATAG
>NW_021894966.1:0-621 GCF_006229205.1 Suricata suricatta
ATTTATTTTTTTATACAATTTATTTTTTTAACATACGCAATTATTTTCCATCATTTACAATACAGTAGTTTCAATGATACTCCAGACAGAAAAGCAAAGTAAAAAATCAAAACCCCCACTTCTATTTCATGTAATTAGACTTATACAGAAATTAGAAGGTTAGGTACCAACTAGTTAATCACCTAATTTCACAGCTATCAAAAGTGGCGATCATTATATAGCAGCTTATCTATGATACATTCAAGATACATGATATAATTTATTACTTGCCCATAAGCTACAACACAGCCTGCTTAATACCTTTCCTTAAATTCCACCTCTATACTACAGTATACTTGAGCTACTTTTTATATGGAAAATGGATGATTAAGTCTTTGGTGCTGTAAAATTAAACATCACCACCCCCACCACCATAAAAAGAAGAGGAAAGAAAAAAAAAAGTAAAGAAAATAATAAGGGAAAAACCCAAGACACACTCCCTAGGGGGGGAAAAAAACCAGCATGTAATTTCTGTCCTTGGCAGAATGTATTAAATAAGCAAACACCACCAACAAGCAAAACAAGTACTACAATGTAAAAATATTTTAAAAAATGATAACCCTCTCACATGCATAAATGAAA
>NW_021894967.1:0-621 GCF_006229205.1 Suricata suricatta
GGCTGTCCTGCTGTCTCTTGCTGCGTTGGAAATGACCTAAACCTTAATATTCACTGGGCCCCAGTGTCGGGGGTGGCTCAGCTGAGCGTCTCCATGGGGCTGCGGTTCAGCCGCTGGCTGGGGCTGCATCATCTGGAGTCTGGCCTGGGGCTGGCGGACCCACCTCCAAGCTGGCTCACCCCATGTGGTTATTGGCAGGAGGCCTCAGTCCTCCCCACGCTGGCCTCTCTCTCCAGGGGCTCCCTGAGGGCCCTCACATGGCGTCAGGCTTTCCCAGGGTGAGCAAGGTGGGACAGCAAAGTCTGTCCTGACTGGGAACTGCCCGCCGTCACTTCTGCCACAGTCATTGGAAACAAGTCACTAAATCCAGCCTATGTCCCCCCCAACCCTGCCCCCAGAGTGGAACAGGGGATTCAGAACTGCCTTTTATGAAGGAGGGAGTATAACACATTTTGTGGGCGTGTTTTCAAATCCCCCCAGGGGCTCAGAACACTTATTGGCTAATCTCCATATTTGGCAGCTAGAGGAAGGGACTTGCCTGAGGTCACATGCAGAGTGAGGGCAGAGGTGGACTAGAGCCTAGCCATCTCATGCGATGATGATTCTAATAAAAGCGGTTTG
>NW_021894968.1:0-1385 GCF_006229205.1 Suricata suricatta
AGGGGAAGCTGGGCACACAATACCACACACATACTACGCGTGTTAGCTTTCCTCTCTACTTCTCTGTGACTTCTACCCCTTCTCTGATTCCTCTTTTCAACCCAGAGTTTCTCCTAAGATGAGAAGTAGGATGTTTAAGCTTCCCTCTACTGGTACCCACAATTCCTCTTTTGTGGCAGGAGACTTTCTTGTTCTTTCTGTTTAGTATGAACTTAATATAAATCACATCCTGAGTTCTATCTAGGGCTAAGAATAAAACTTTGTAATCGGACCTCCTCGCTTTGCTCCTCATATGTAAGGTAACGTTTAGAATATAGAAATTCCTTTTCTCTTTCAATTAGGCTGATTTCACAACAAAGGAGACTCAAGAAAGTCAGCCTGGAGATTCAAAGCTGGCCGACTACTTCCTTATTTTAGTGTTTCCTATCCTGTCTCTAAAGGAGTGAGTGACACAACTAACCCTACATGTTATTAGCTGCACTATTTTTCTTTGATTTCTCCTCCTCCTTGATTCCTATTCTCACCCCAAGGAGATCCCCAGTAAAATAAGGTTGGTGAGGAAAAAGCAACATTAGAAAGCGTTCAAAAAAAATCGTCTCCATTTATACACAAATAACATTAGCTCCAATTTGTTAAAGACTTGATATATGTTGAGTATTGTGCTGGGCTCTTTTCATATAGTCTTTCAATTAATTCTAACAGCAACTATAATGATCCCCTTTTAACAGACAAATAAATAGAATCTTCAAGATACTAAATATTTGCTGAATGTCACACAGCTAGTAATGAGCCAAGATGTCATTAGTAGATGCCAGCTTCTACTCACAGTCACTGTATTATTTTGCTTTGTAAATATGCGGTGATATGGCATAGGAACATTT
Source organism: Suricata suricatta (assembly GCF_006229205.1). Lineage (NCBI taxonomy): Eukaryota > Metazoa > Chordata > Mammalia > Carnivora > Herpestidae > Suricata > Suricata suricatta. The sequence goes on from NW_021894968.1 coordinate 882, forward strand.
TGGTGAGCCTGGATGGGCCAGACCGTGGTGGCAAGCTAGTGTCAGGGCTTAAGAAAAAGGGAGACACAATTCTAGATAACATAAAAAAAGAATTTAGATCTTTGGAGAGAACCCAAAAGGGAGAAGATGGAGAAGGATAAAGACAGTGGTTGGGAGAGGATTTTCTTTCAAGACATCTACCTTTCAAGATAGAAAAGCAGACAGGCCAGATCATGGAGGGTTTTGTCAGCCATGCTTTTGAGTTGCAGTGTGATCCTATGGGATGTGACAAGCAATGGAAGTGAATGGGGTAAACAATACAGAGATGTGTCTCCCAGCCAGACTTCTGCTATTGACGCCCACTTTGAAAGCTGCTGAGATCCCCCCACAGCTGTGGTGGCTGGTCCCTACGGACTTCCCCAGCAGCTGTGTCTCTCTGCCTCTCTGCCTGAAGAATCTGACCAAGCTTGCTCAGCACCAGCACATAGGACTCCTCTGAAGTACTTAAGATTTAATCCTCAACCA
>NW_021894969.1:0-621 GCF_006229205.1 Suricata suricatta
ACAAGAAAAATAGATTTATGAATACAGAATAGAGATCATTAATAGATACTTAGAAAGATGCACTTAAGAACTTGACAAGAATAGGATGATTGTGCAGCTCACTATACATGAACAGATTCTTTAACAACTACTGCTAAAGCAATTGTATACATGAGTATCTGTATGTATGTATGTGTGTATGTATGTTGTTAGATCATATATCATCTATGACATATTATCAAAAAGAAGTTCTATGTATAACAACAAGAAAAATGTAAGCAACCCAACAGAAAAATAGGCAAAAATCTTGCCTCTTATGGGGGGAAGAGCAACTGATAATTTATGAAAACTTGCCTAATCACATTTAAAATCACAGGAATGCAAAATAAAATCACAATAATATGTTATTTCACACATTAGCTAGCTAGGCCACAATTTTAACTTCTGAAAATGTCAAGTATTAGAATAGATGTAGGGGTGCCTAGGTGGCTTACTCAGTTGAGCGTTCAACTCTTGATTTCAGTTCAAGCCATGATCCCAGGATCATGAGATTGAGCCCTAAATCAGGTTCTACGCTAAGTGTGGAGCCTAAAATTCTCTCTCTTAGTCTTTCTCTCTCTCTCTCTCTCTCAAAAGAAAAAA
>NW_021894970.1:0-621 GCF_006229205.1 Suricata suricatta
AATGAAGCTGGACTGCTTTCTTACACCATACACCCAAAAAAAGTCAAAATGTATGAAATACCTACATGTGAGATAAGAAACCATCAAAATTCTGTAGGAGAAAACAGGCAGAAACCTCTCTGACCTCAGTCACAGTAACTTCTTACTAGACATGTCTCCCAAGGCAAGGGAAACAAAAGCAAATGAACTATTGGAACCTCATCAAGATAAAAAGCTTCTGTACATTAAAGGAATCAATCAACAAAACTAAAAGTGTAATCAACACAATGGAGAAGATATTTACAAATGATACATTGGATAAAGGATTAGTCATCCAAATCTATAAAGAAATCTATAAACTGAACACACACACACACACACACACACACACACACAAATAATCCAGTAAGAAATGGGAAGAAGGCACGAATAGACACTTTTCCAAAGAAGATATCCAAATGACTAAAAGACACATGAAAAAATGCTTAACATCATTCATCATCAGGGAAATACAAATCAAAACTACAATGAGATAACACCTCACACCTGTCAGAATAGATAAAATTAATTCAGGAAACAATATGTTGGTGAGAATATGGAGAAAGGGGGATCCCTTTTACACTGTTGGTGGGAATGAAAACT
>NW_021894971.1:0-621 GCF_006229205.1 Suricata suricatta
GGGCAAAGACCAGGTTCTATGTTTTGGGGTACAAAACAGAATTTTCAGAACGTAGACGAAACTATATAACTCATTTTTTAAACTTAGGAAATATCATTCCTATGAGGGTGTTCAGGAGTTTAAGTGCCATGGAACACTGACAGAACAAAACACTTCACCTATATGCACTTAAAAATATGTTTGAAAAAAAAGCCTAGCGATTGAAATAGAAGGAAATTTAATGATGAAATCTGAATCCTTGTCATGGAAATGATGTGTTATATTACTTACATAATTCCCTAAGAGTATAAAGTGCTAGCAAGTACTTGTCATATTTGGGGTGCAAATGTTAATATTGAAGTGTCAGGAAATCGTGTCTTCTTATGTCTTTTGTTTTTAATTCGTGAATTATCTGAAAGACTTGACAACCTGAGAAATACCCCGTTGAAAACCTGATACTAATTTTTTAAATTATAATTATCTAGTGGTTTTTTATTATATGTGCACGTTTACATATTTATAAGGGCATATATGTATTATTTGTATATGTGAGTGTATATTTGTGTTACATGTGTACATGTGGATGTAACATTCAGGAACTTATATCCAAGATAAGTATTCCATGTGTATTTGCATGTATGT
>NW_021894972.1:0-621 GCF_006229205.1 Suricata suricatta
GTGAGATCTGACCTGAGCCGAAGCCGAACGCTTAACTGACTGAGCCACCCGGGCACCCCAGCAGTTCCTTCTTAAGTATTGGTTTGTGTAAATTTCTTTTTTCTGAGTTCGGTTCTGCCTGGTGAGGATTTTGTTTTATACAGTATTGCTAGTTATTTGGGTTTTTTTTCTTTTATTTGTTTTAATTGAAAAAAATTTTTAAGTTTATTTTTGAAAGAGAGAGAGATACAGAGTGTGAGTAGGGGAGGGGCAGAGAGAGAGGGAGACACAGAATCTGAAGCAGGCTCCAGGCTTTGAGCTGTCAGCACAGAGCTGGACACAGGGCTCCAGTTCAGGACCCGCGAGATCATGACCTGACCCAAGTCAGATGCTTAATGGTTGAGTCACCCAGGTGCCTCGCTATGTATTTTGAATGGGAAAGCGTTTTAGGTCATGTAAACTTCCATAGATCTCCATGCCATATTTTGTTGGTAAACCTGATTATCTTTTTCCTTCTTTATTTTTTTCTGAAAACTTAATAGCAATGAATAAAGCTTGAACAATATATTGGAAGTATAAATATCACCAGCCTTAGGAGTACTTTTTAATTGAGTCCATTTGAAGACATAGATACATCTAAGT
>NW_021894973.1:0-621 GCF_006229205.1 Suricata suricatta
AAATGGGCAGAAGACATGAACAGACACTTCTCCAAAGAGGACATCCAGATGGTCTACAGACACATGAAACGATGCTCAGCGTCACTCATCATCAGGGAAACTCAAATCAAAACCACACTGATACCACCTCACGCCAGTCAGTGGCTAAAATGAACAAATCAAGAGACTATAGATGCTGGCGAGGGTGTGGAGAGACGGGCACCCTCCTACACTGCTGGTGGGAATGCAAACTGGTGCAGCCGCTCTGGAAAGCAGTGTGGAGGCTCCTCAAAATACTATCGATAGAACTCCCCTATGACCCGGCAATAGCACTGCTGGGGATCTACCCGAGTGACACAGAAGTGCTGATGCATAGGGGCACATGTACCCCAATGTTCATAGCAGCACTGTCAACAATAGCCAAACCATGGAAAGAGCCTGAATATCCATCACCTGATGGAGGGATCAAGAAGATGTGGTGTATACACAATGGAGTACTACGTGGCAATGGGAAGGAATGAAATCTGGCCATTTGTAGCAACGTGGCTGGACCTCGAGGGTGTCATGCTGAGTGAAGTAAGTCAGGCGGAGAAGATACGATATGTTTGCACTTGTAAGTCTAACAGGAGAAACCTAACAGGG
>NW_021894974.1:0-621 GCF_006229205.1 Suricata suricatta
TTTGTGTGGACATAGTTTTCCTCCTATAAATGTCTGAGAGTATTGTCATGGTAGTGTAATGTGTGATAAATACAGATGTAAATATTTTTAAGCTATTTCAACAGATATGTAGTGGTAGTTTGAGGTTTTAAGTTGTGTTTCCCTCTGACTAGGGATGTTGCACATCTTTTTAGGTACTTATTGTTTGCATACTTTATTTTGTGGATTGTGAGTGTAAGTGTTTTACCTATTTTCATTTATTTATTTATTTAGGCTTATTTCTTTATTTTGTGGGAGAGAGTGCATGAGTGGGTGGCCAAGGGGCAGAGAGAGAGAGAGAGAGAGAGAGAGAGAATTCCAAGGAGGCTCCTTGACATGGGCCTCAATCCTATCTACTGTGAGATTATGACCTGAGCTAAAACCAGGAGTCAGCCACTTAACTGACTGAGCCACCCAAGTGCCCCCCAAATTCCAATTTTATGACTCCAAATACTTCAGCTATTGACTTTTATGGATAGTATCTTTGGTGTCCTGTCTAAAAACTTGTTACCTAACTCCAGGTCCCAAAGATTTTGTTTTCTTCAAAAATTTTATGCCTTGACATTTTACATGTACATCTGTGGTGCATTTGAGTTAATTTTT
>NW_021894975.1:0-621 GCF_006229205.1 Suricata suricatta
CTGCCCCTGTGAATCCTAACCCTTTGCTAGCCTAGCCTCAGAAGGGCTCTGAGCAAGGCTCAAGGGAGCTTGTCTGAGCAAATATACACATTAATAGGATTTGAAAAAACCCAGGAAACCGCAAAGACGAGCCTTTCAGCCCCCTTTGCCAATTCATGTGTCTCCCTACGAATCAGATACAGTCTCTGGGGCATTGTCAGGGATGGCTTCTAAATGATTCCAATGGCTTGACCTTCCATGACTTTGCATGCTATGAAGGAAAGTAACGAAGGAGTTCAGGGGGAGCATTTAGACAAAGGGAACCCAAAAAACACTGAGGCCGAGTACAGGAGGAATCGTGTGTGAGCAGGAGCTCTGCACAGAGAGAGATATGAAAGAAAAACAAGGAGGCAGAAATATCAGAGAGGGTTGAAGACGCTATGCTGCTGGCTTCCAATATGGAGAAAGGGAACATGAGCCAATGAGCAGATGCGGGCTCTAGAAACCAAAACCAAAAAAGACAAGGAAAACGATTCTCCCCCAGAGTGTCCAAAAGGAATCCCTGCTGAAATCTTGGTCTGAACCTAGTGACACTTCCAACCTAGAGAAATATAATGCATTTATGTTATTTTAGGCCACTGA
>NW_021894976.1:0-621 GCF_006229205.1 Suricata suricatta
ACGGCCCATCACGGACACGGGGGCATCCTCTCCAGCGAGGATGGCAGGACCTGCTCTGCAGGGAGTGCCCCGTCGACACCTCCCACGGGCGGCGGGGTCTTCGGCGTCTCGGCAGCTGTACTGACCCTCTCCGGACAGCGGATAGGGTTGCCGCTGCCGCCATCTTCCGGCGTCAGTGTTGTGACACCACCACCAAGAGACCCTAAAATATGGAGAACACACAGAAGGTTACTGGAGGGGCTGTGGAAGGGGGGATGGGCTAAATGGGGAAGGAGCATTAGGAACCTACACTTGAAATCATTGTTGCACTCCATGCTAAATAACTTGGATGCCAATTAAAAAGATTAATGAAAAAGAAAAATATAGTTCTTAATTTCTATTGGCACACTACTATGGTTTTTTAAATTTTTTTAATGTTTTTATTTACTTTTGACACAGAGAGAGACAGAGCATGAGAGAGGGAGGGGCAGAGAGGGAAGGAGATACAGAACCAGAAGCAGGCTCCAGGCTCTGAGCCTGAAGCGGGGCTCGAACCCACGTCGTGAGAACCGACCTGAGTCAAAGTCGGAGGCTTAACTGACTAAGCCACCCAGGCACCCCTGCACTGTACTATGGTTGACT
>NW_021894977.1:0-621 GCF_006229205.1 Suricata suricatta
GGATCGCGATTGCAATGGGGGAAAGGAAAAAAACAAAAAGCAAAAAACCGAGTCTCTCTTAGTTTCTGATAGCTTTGCTCAAGACACTGTGCGCTGCTGGAAATGAGCTGGGAGCTCCCATATTCTAAGCACGCGCGCCCGGAACCTCCACCCGCCACTGACTCTTTGTTGAGGGTCCTGTCGGTGTGCGCCTTATTTCTTCCCTGTGGGGACCCGGAATTCGCACAGTCCGTGCAGGGGGCAGGGTGTGCCGTTGAAATGCGGTCCGTGGTCCTGTTCCCAAAACCAAGTTTGAATTGCTCGCGCCTGGCGCAGTCGCTGCTCGAGCCGCTTCCCGCCGCGGAGCGCGCCTCCCCAGCGCAGCTGCTTCTCGCTGCCACAGACGCCTCTGATTCCCGGCCGAGATGGCTTAGCGCTGGGGACTATTCCTTCTCTTGCGCCACCCCGGTTCGGGATTCCGGCTACCCAGCAGTTATCTATGGAGTGGGTTTCTGTCTCCAAGCGCAGCCAAGCATTCTATACCTCTTCCCCAGAGACAGCTCCATGAGCGCGTTCCGACTCTGTCTCTTCCCTTTGTTTCCCGGGCACCCCGCACTTGCGCCACGTTGGGCTGGGGATCTT
>NW_021894978.1:0-621 GCF_006229205.1 Suricata suricatta
AACAAGGAGCATGCGCAGGAGAATTGAGGTAAGGTGTACCAGGTAGCTTCTGCTAAACTCATTGCCGTCAGTGCAGTTACTGAAGCTGTGGCTACATAAGAAATGAAACTGAAGAATCGAAACTGGTGCAGAAGTGTCTCATAGTTATTAAGGAGGAGTGCTTCCATCAGGGAATGGCTTTACATGACAATGGTTTCACTGAATTGGAAGTTGAGTCCACCATCTAGACACTTTGCTGTTCTTGAGTGAGTTGATACACCAAGAGAAGGGTTTCCCTTCTGCCTGAGGTGGTGATATTGATTTCTTAGGAGAATCTGGGCTGCTCTACACAAATGGGGCAGATAGAATCATATCTGAAATTCTGGGGAACTCTTTAGGTGCCACTTAGGATTTTATCTAATAAGTCTTACTGGAAAGAATCACAATTTAATAAAGGCAAAACCAGTGAGGGTAGAGATTCTCTAGGAATAAAGGTTTGCATGATACTGCTATGGAAAGAACCCCATCCAGCAGAGATTATGGCCAATGAGAACACAGAATGTGTAGTGAAAAAAGGATTTATAAATGTCATCTATGGCCTTGTGATCAATCTCAGTACAAGGAAGAACTGGGAAATAAGAG
>NW_021894979.1:0-1385 GCF_006229205.1 Suricata suricatta
AGGGGAAGCTGGGCACACAATACCACACACATACTACGCGTGTTAGCTTTCCTCTCTACTTCTCTGTGACTTCTACCCCTTCTCTGATTCCTCTTTTCAACCCAGAGTTTCTCCTAAGATGAGAAGTAGGATGTTTAAGCTTCCCTCTACTGGTACCCACAATTCCTCTTTTGTGGCAGGAGACTTTCTTGTTCTTTCTATTTAGTATGAACTTAATATAAATCACATCCTGAGTTCTATCTAGGGCTAAGAATAAAACTTTGTAATCGGACCTCTTCGCTTTGCTCCTCATATGTAAGGTAACGTTTAGAATATAGAAATTCCTTTTCTCTTTCAATTAGGCTGATTTCACAACAAAGGAGACTCAAGAAAGTCAGCCTGGAGATTCAAAGCTGGCCGACTACTTCCTTATTTTAGTGTTTCCTATCCTGTCTCTAAAGGAGTGAGTGACACAACTAACCCTACATGTTATTAGCTGCACTATTTTTCTTTGATTTCTCCTCCTCCTTGATTCCTATTCTCACCCCAAGGAGATCCCCAGTAAAATAAGGTTGGTGAGGAAAAAGCAACATTAGAAAGCGTTCAAAAAAAATCATCTCCATTTATACACAAATAACATTAGCTCCAATTTGTTAAAGACTTGATATATGTTGAGTATTGTGCTGGGCTCTTTTCATATAGTCTTTCAATTAATTCTAACAGCAACTATAATGATCCCCTTTTAACAGACAAATAAATAGAATCTTCAAGATACTAAATATTTGCTGAATGTCACACAGCTAGTAATGAGCCAAGATGTCATTAATAGATGCCAGCTTCTACTCACAGTCACTGTATTATTTTGCTTTGTAAATATGCGGTGATATGGCATAGGAACATTTTGGTGAGCCTGGATGGGCCAGACCGTGGTGGCAAGCTAGTGTCAGGGCTTAAGAAAAAGGGAGACACAATTCTAGATAACATAAAAAAAGAATTTAGATCTTTGGAGAGAACCCAAAAGGGAGAAGATGGAGAAGGATAAAGACAGTGGTTGGGAGAGGATTTTCTTTCAAGACATCTACCTTTCAAGATAGAAAAGCAGACAGGCCAGATCATGGAGGGTTTTGTCAGCCATGCTTTTGAGTTGCAGTGTGATCCTATGGGATGTGACAAGCAATGGAAGTGAATGGGGTAAACAATACAGAGATGTGTCTCCCAGCCAGACTTCTGCTATTGATGCCCACTTTGAAAGCTGCTGAGATCCCCCCACAGCTGTGGTGGCTGGTCCCTACGGACTTCCCCAGCAGCTGTGTCTCTCTGCCTCTCTGCCTGAAGAATCTGACCAAGCTTGCTCAGCACCAGCACATAGGACTCCTCTGAAGTACTTAAGATTTAATCCTCAACCA
>NW_021894980.1:0-621 GCF_006229205.1 Suricata suricatta
GGGAGGGGGAGGCAGTGCCGGCCAATCAGAAGCATGGTCAGTGAGTGGGAAACAGTGAGCTTCTGATGAGGGTGTGGCCTGGAAAATGGCTTTTAGACCAACTGTCATTTTAGACAAACTGTCATTTTATGGGTCAGCTCCAATGGACATGACACTTCTGCTGTCTTCAGACTAATGTCACCCAGACCCCTTTTCTGTTGTCTGCCGTCCTGAAAGACCTAGTACCTGATCCAGGCTCTGGCTTTTCCTCAGCCTTGGAGGAAGAGGAGGTATGTGGAGTCCCAGTAGGAAGAATGGTTGCAAAGGTAAAGGTGAGGGTTGCCCTCTGGGAAGTAGGCAGGTATTGGAGCTTAGAGGAAAGTGGGAATCCTTGGGTTAGGAATCCCAGAGAGATAGATGATAGATGGATGGATGGATGGATAGATGATTGATAGATACATAGATATGATATATGTATCTGTGTCTTTTAAGTGAGATTAGAAACTTGAAGTCTTATGTGTTGCCTCATCGTGTTTATTCTGGATGCTTGACATCTTTATTTACCTCCTGCAGCTGCTCACACGATGGCCTCCTCACATAGCACCTCCACCATGTGAGGGGGTGGTAGGAAGATGCTCTGGA
>NW_021894981.1:0-621 GCF_006229205.1 Suricata suricatta
CTTTTGGTCTCTGGTGCCAGCAGGTGAACATAACTCCTAATGAACAAGTCCCAGAGGTTTCTAACCTGCATGAGGAAAAACATGATCATGTGCGGTGATGCTCTTACAGAGTTATGGCTTCTCATCTGAGTTGAATTCTTAAATACTGTCTTCCATTTCCTCAGTGACTATGTCACATTTTTCTTCATCTCCAACCCTCATCCTAACTCTAGAGACAACCATTGATTTTTCCTCTGTAGAATTAAAAACAATTTCTATATTTTTGAGTTTATCAATATTTTTATTCATGGCTTTTAAGTTTATGTCATATTTAGGGAGATCATCTCCATTCCATGGTTCTAAAATAGTCTCACATGCTTTCTTCTGGTGCTAGGGTCCTCCCTCCCCTCCCCCCCCCCTTTAACTCTTTTATTGATTTCCATGGAATTTATTTTGGCATAAATTATGAGGTAACATTCTTTTCTCAGATAGCTGCTCAATTGTTCCTTCACCATGTACTGAATCACTCATCTTTCCCCATTCATTAGAAATGCTAGTTTTTAACCTACTAAAATCTCATGTGTATTTGGGTCTGGTTTTGTCCTGTCTGTATTTGGGATATTTTCTTTTGTTCCATTGGTT
>NW_021894982.1:0-621 GCF_006229205.1 Suricata suricatta
GAACGAGGTACAGAGAAGTCGTGGAGACGAGCCTGGAAAGATAACGTGGCGCCAGGCTGAGAGGACCGTGGAGAGCCGGCAAGCGGGTGAGGGTGTCCAGGCTGAGGAGGAGGGTTCGGTGATTGCCACGTGATTACGAGGTCGGCGTGGCAAAGAAGTGTCTTTCACCCACGAAAAGAGTTTTCAACCTCATTCACAATAAGATAAAAGCAAATGGAAAGACATCAAGATTGGTACCCATCAGATTGGTAAAGATCTAACTGATAATAATAGTAATTAATAATACAAGTAATTAACGCTCTGTTCTGTGGCCCATTCACTGTTCTTTTGTTTGTAGTCAGATAATAGGGTCCTCACGATTCCATGAGGCGTTGGTGGGTTGTGTTAACTGAACAGAACTCCTAAGGATGGCAATCTGGTCGTATCTAACCAGAGTACGAATGCGGGTCTCCTTCGAGCCGGTGGTAATGTTTCTGAAATGTCAGTGTTCAAACATCCTTGCACACAGGCAAAATGGGAGAAAAAGTCAATCATGTCTCATTATTTGCTTTAGTAGAAAATGGGGCAAACATCCAAGCGTCCGTCAGCAGGTGACCGGCTAGGTGTGTGCCAGCAGGTTCA
>NW_021894983.1:0-621 GCF_006229205.1 Suricata suricatta
TGACATGATCCTCATTTTCACAAATATGAGCCTGTTGAAATCATGGAATATCTAACTTTTCAGAAACATACTTAAAATTAAGGAAAAAAGAAAAGCTAAAACCATATATGTGTTATAAACAGATATAATTAACAGAAAATAGTTCATGAATTGAAAAAATCTGTATCATTTCCAAAAATATTACATTATTTTACTGAAATATTCTAAGTTTAAAAATGAAGATGTTACTTTTTTCCACATAATATTGTTTACTTTACTGCCTGACTTTGGAAAATAACTAACCACAGTTTATTTTCTTTGCACTATAGTGTTTTATTAAATGCTTCACTCGGTGAACTTATGATAAACATCTAAAAGATTTCCATATTATGATAAAATAGGACTTACTTGGTTTTAGTATGTAATACACTTTCATTGCATGTTGTGTTCTCTCATGTAAAACTATTTATAAGTTCATTGAGGCTGGTATTGTGTTTTAATCGCCTCCCCATCTATAGCAGCTGGCATGGTACCTGATATATAGTATGTTCTTAGGAAAAGTTTATGAAAGAAATAAATTACCCTTACAAGTTTTTGATATCACCTATGTTTTAAGTAAAGTCAGTGATTTGGTCGATCTCT
>NW_021894984.1:0-621 GCF_006229205.1 Suricata suricatta
AAGTTTACTTCGCTTAACTGTATTAATAGTAACCCCACTGAGCTCCTTTGAGATAACATGGAAAGTTTGGAAGGACATGCATGTTTGCACAAACCTTGTGACTCTGAATTACATACCTGGACAGGAATCCACACTTGCCTGTGAGTCATCCAGTGATTAGGAGGAAGATGTATAATGGATGATACTCATATCATTCCCTTTAGTGGTTGCTGGCCCTTTAGTGGTTATGGCAAAATTTCAAATAGTGGGACACATTTCCTTTAGTGAAAGGGAAGGAATCATATTTGTATGTGGCACTGGGAAACATCAGAAACCAGATAATGGTTTAATAAACCCCCAAACATCCTACCAGCGTTTCATTGTAACGAATGCACCTTACACATGGACCCTGATATCTCGTAATTCAATGAGTAGATGAAGTGCCTGAGAAAGAAATACTTTGCATGTAATAAATGTGTGATTCAATATTTTTCTTTATAAAGTTAAAGTCAAGCTTGACTCTAAGGCCATAATATCAATCTTTTTTCCTTATGTTTGTCTTTCTCTGGAGATCTTCTTGGAAATGTGTATAGTGTTATAATTTTTTTTCCAGTGACTGTGGTAAGCATGGTGGATTCAAGC
>NW_021894985.1:0-621 GCF_006229205.1 Suricata suricatta
GGACCACAAGTTACTTACTTTGTTATAGGTTACTCATAATTAGTGAAGGAAAATGCTGAGCAACAACTTTATTACACTAAATAAAACAGGTGGTTACCTTGATTCAGCTCTATGGACCGACTCCTATTGCCAGTGAGATGGGACACAGAGCAGGACACGTTAGACACCTGGCGGTCCTCCCAGCGGCATGAACTCTGGACGGTCACTGTGTCATTGCCCAACGGTTCTTCCACAGTGTGACAGTCTCCCCCTGGGGTCCAGGAGATCTGCGCCGCTGGCTTCCCTGCAGCTGCCTTGCACACGACAGTTCCATTCTTGCCTCGAAACAGGGTCACCTCAGGGGACACTGCAGATATGGGGGGGAGGGGGTAATGCTTCAGTCTTGACACAGGGAGATGGAATACAGAGAGACATTTGTTTCTGTCCAAATCTGGTCACCCGAAATACCACCCTATACGATGCTCCTTACCTATCACTTGCAGGTGATACCCATGATAGAAATTCCCATCAGGTGTGGCCACTTCACACTTGTAATATCCATCATGAGTGATGGCCACTGGATCAATCTGAAGGATAGGATTCTGACCATCACTGGAGTCCCAGGATATTGTCTCATCACTA
>NW_021894986.1:0-621 GCF_006229205.1 Suricata suricatta
AAGAGGTGGTGGTGATGGAGGAGGGCACTTGTGGGGAAGAGCACTGGGTGTTGTATGGAAACCAATTTGACAATAAACTATTAAAAAAAAAAAAAGAAAGAAAATGCCACCCATCCACCCAGACATCCATCTAGACATCCATCCAGACATCCAACATCTATTTTTTGGGCATTATCTCAGCCTGGAACTATATGCCAAGAGCACTGCCAGGAGTTGAAGAACAATTATCTCTTCCTTAGGGAGGTCATAGATATGTATACACAATAATACATAATGGGAACACGAAGCAGAATATCATTAGATACAAACAGCTATAAACAAAATGTTATTGCTGCTGCAGCTGAGGGTGCACTTGGATTGGGAGGAACCAGGAAGCCCTAGAAAAAGAGAAGGTTTTCAATGGATGAGAAACGAAGTGAGGTTGGGATTACACACAATGACTGGAAATGTTTAAGGGAGAGAATAGTTGGAGCAAGGGATGCTGCTGGCACGTGGTTCACTCAACATCCTGACTGGGAACTACAGTGTGGCTCAATACTTTTATGCATAATCTCACTTAAAATATAGGGATTTGGGCTTCATCTTCTAAGTCAGATGTGAGAAAGTTTTTGTTTTTTTTTT
>NW_021894987.1:0-621 GCF_006229205.1 Suricata suricatta
CAATCAGAAAATCTGCCCATTTACTGAAACCACAATTACCAAGAGGTATGAATAATAGGAGAACTAAGCCGTCTCTGATCCGTTTAGGTCAAGCAGTCAAGCGCACACATTCTCAAGTAGGGGGAAGCAGGGTCCCAAAGGCCACACAGCACTGTACCCCAGTCTCCCAGGACCTATGTTCTTTTTGTCCTGATCCTCAAATGGGGGGAGGGCCAACCGTTACCGAGGGTAGCTCCTTCCTAGACAAAGCTAGGGACTTTGCGATTCCATACGCTCCCCCCCGGAGGCTTTGCCCTCACAGTGGAATCACCTCGGCAGGCTTTTTGGCTGGATGGGCCCCAACAGAGAGGGGCAGAGGAGAGAGAGAGAATCTTAAGTAGGTTCCATGCCCAGTGTGGAGTCTGACACTTGGGGCTTGATCCCACGACCCTGAGATCATGACCTGGGCTGAAATCAAGAGTCAGACGCTCAACCCATTGAGCCACCCAAGCACCCTGCTTCCTCTCTTACCTGTGAATTCACACTCTAGTAGGGAAAAACATTGTTCCTTCCTTCCATCATCTGCTTAATTTTTCAGTTCCACTAAAATACAATAAATAAATAATTAAATAAATAAATATA
>NW_021894988.1:0-621 GCF_006229205.1 Suricata suricatta
TACCTATTGAGAGGACCCCAGCTTTGTTTTCTAAATTGAAGACTTTGTATGTGAGAACAAAATCTAGCTCAGAGAACGTGTTAAAAACAACCCCAAAATCAGTAAGTTAGCTAGTTTTATTCTAGTGTTGCCAAGACCTGAGCTGAATGCCATCTGGTCCTGTAATGAGTCCAAAGTGTAGAAAGTTGGGGCGCCTGGTCGGTTAAGTCTCCGACTTCAGCTCAGGTCAGATCTCACGTTCGTGGGTTCGGGCCCCGTGTCGGGCTCTGTGGGGACAGCCAGCTCAGGCTGGAGCCTGCTTCTGGTTCTGTGTCTCCTTCTCTCTCTGCCCTTGCCCCCTAATGTTCTGTCTCTCTCTGAATCAAAAATAAATAAAACATTAAAAAATTAAAAAAAAAGAATCAAAGAGTAGAAAGTTTAATATAAATCAGAAAGTTTTTGGTTTAGCACCATGTAAGTTTGCAAACTCCTAGCACAGTTCTCATTCAGAATATTGCAGGAAGTTCATTAAAACCATCCATGGATCACATCAACAATGTCTCTGTAAGATATTTTCTTTGATAGGTGTTCAAATAAGGAAGTAACATCTTAATATTATATTTACTTTCCAGATTTTCCTGA
>NW_021894989.1:0-621 GCF_006229205.1 Suricata suricatta
GCTTCTCCCTGCCCTCGCCCAGCGACTTAGAAGCGCGAATCTCCGTGTCCCACGCCTTCACCCTGAGACGCCCAGAGGCGAGCGAGGCGCCGGTTTGTACCCCCTTGTTCCAGGGGAGGCCCTCGAAGGCAGGAACCCAGACTGCGTCGCCGGAAGCGGTGAGCTGCTTAGCGCACTACGGATCGAACTGCGCCCCCCAAATCCATAGGGTGCATCCCCACCCTCCCGTACCTGTGAACGCGACCCGATCTGGAAATAGCGTCTTTACAGAGGGACGGAAGGCACAGTGAGGGCATGGGCGGGCCCGGACGCAGTACCACGGTACCTGTGAGAAGGAAGAATCTGGACACAGACACGCAGGCGGGGAGGCCGGTGCCCACGGGGGCAGAGACCCTGGTGGTGCGCCTGCCAGCCAAGCTGCCAGCCGACCTGGGAGGCCGTGCAGAGCAGGACCCCCCCCCCCCGCCCCCGCCTCAGAGCCCCAGAGGCAACGGGTGCTGCCCCCACCTGGATGTCCGGCCTTCGGACTGTGGGGCAGTAGGTTCTGTTGTTTCGGCTGCCAGGTCTGTGGAATTTGTCACAGCCGCCCGAGCAGCCCAACACAGTCCGTAAAAGATAGGG
>NW_021894990.1:0-3096 GCF_006229205.1 Suricata suricatta
TGGCACTGAAGACGAGCCACCAGAAGAACCAACGGTAAACTCTGGAGCAGGATTCTCAGCTTGAACTGGCATATGTCACTGAGTAGTCCAAGGTCTACGCCAGCTTCGCGTGGCTTCTCAGCTTTTGGGATCGGGCTGATCGTTGGTTTGCTCGTGGTGGCAATATGCTAACTGGTAGTTAAGAGACACCTTCAAAGCCGTTGACAGTGGGAAATTCATTGCGTCTCACAATCTAGTGATAAATGTTTTGGAGCTTAAAAATTCCATGTAGAGAACGTCACTGCTCATTTCCCTCTTGTGGATTTTAATAAAGAAAAGTTGGCATTGAGCGGAAAGTACTGACTTACAAAATAACCTTCTGAGCACTTACTTAAAGTACTTCAATACTTTAAAGAGGTTGTAAGAAAGAGACATCTGTTTACCCTTGCTCTAAAAAGATAGAAAAGGAATGCAGAGGCAGAGAGAAGTACTCTAAAAAGTTAAAAAAGGGGTACAAAGGGGCAGAGAGAGATGGAGACGCAAAGTCTGAAGCAGGCTCCAGGCTCCGTACTGTCAGCACAGAGCCCGACGCGGGACTCGAACCCACGATCCATGAGATCGTGACCTGAGCCAAAGTCAGACGCTTAGCCAGCTGAGCCACCCAGGTGCCCTGAAAGTAAACATTAAGAAACAAAGTAAGAAAGAAAAATGCCTGTTTGCGTCTTTTGTTTTGTTGGTATATTAGTCCAGAGAAACAGCCAGTATCGTGTGTGTGTGCGTGCATGCATGTGTGGGTGCGTGCGTGTGTGTGTGTGTGTGTGTGTGTGTTTAAAGAGATTTATTTTAAGGAGTTGGCTCTTGAAACTGTGGGGAATAGTAAGTCCAACATTTGTAGGACAAACTGAGAGGCTGGAAAGTCAGGCAAAAGTTGATGCTGCAGTCTTTTTGTTTATTTATTTATTCATTCATTCATTCATTCATTTATTGTTTATTGTCAAGTTGGTTTCCATATAACACCCAGTGCTCTTCCCCACAAGTACCCTCCTGCATGACCATCACCCCACTTGCCCTTCCCCCCTCCCTGTTCAGCCCTCAGTGTGTTCTCAGTATTCAAGAGTGTCTCAGGATTTGCCTCCCTCCCTCTCCCTAAGTCTTTCCCCCTGCCCTTCCCCACCGCATGGTCCTCTGTTAGGTCTCTCCTGTTACACCTGTGAGTGAAAACATAGGGTCCTTCTCCGCCTGACTTACTTCGCTTAGCATGACACCCTCGAGGTCCATTCACGTTGCTACAAATGGCCAGATTTCATTGTCATTCCCATGTGGTATTCCGTTGTACATATAAATCACATCTTCTTGACCCACTCATCAGGTGATGGACAAGGAGGCTCTTGCCGTGACTTGGCTGTTGTGACAGTACCATTATGAGCATTGGGCACATGGGCCCCTGTGATGCTGCAGTCTTGAGGCAGAATTCTTTTTTCTGTGGGAAACCTGTTTTTGGTCTTAAAGCCTACAGCTGATTAGATGAGTCCCACCCACACAATCCAGGGTAATCTCCTTCATTTAAAGTCCACTTAGTGTAGATACTAGCCACATCTACAAAATACCGGAACTGCAACACCTAGATTAATGTTTGAATGCCTTACTGTATCCCAGCCAGGATGGCCCATAGGACCGGCTACCGGTATTTAAAACACGTTTCGGTATATTAAGATATGTGGTATATAAAGTATTGTAAAATGAGTATGGATTAGTGCGGTGTCTGTATTTCTAAACCGTAGTCTCTAAGGGATCACTGGTCTTCACTCACGTGTCAAATAAAGACTAAAAACTGCACAGTTTAATCAACCTCGTCACCATCTGAAATTTGAAAGTTCTCTTTTTGTGTGTGGTTTTTGTATGTTGTGTATTTAAATTTAGGGTGCCTTAAATAATTGAAAAGTATTATAGCATTTTTTTTGTTTTTTCATAAGTTAATGTTGCATTTAACCTTCTTATATAAACCATTCTTAGAGTTGGGAATAGTTTTGAGCTTCTTTAGTCAAATTCACTTCGTTCTTGGTTGGGTAACTGGTCCCAGGCAGATGGAGAGATTTTGCCCAGGTAACACGGTGAATAAAAGAACCATCATTAGAAGCCGGACCTGGTCTCCATTCCAGTGCCCTTTCTGCTCTGAGAGTGATGACAGTGAAGTGAAGCTAGGAAAGGGGTTTTCTGAAGAGAAGGTGATTTTGAGTCTGTACTTGAGGGACTGAGTAGGACCTGAAAGGTAAGAGAAGGGGGGTGACGCTCAGACCACTCACTGGCCCGGGGGGAGGGTGGGTGGGGAGAAGTGGGTGTGTCAGTAGGTGTGTCCAGGTGGGCAGCGTGTTCACTAAGGGCACACAGTGACTTGTGCCACCCATGCGGCTTGAGATTGTACAGGTCAAGCGGGCCGGTGGTTGATTCACAGGGGATATTCCAGAGGCCCTTAAAGCAGACAGAACGTGTTTTATGACAGACGTTACTGGGCGAGCTTTCTGCCTCGAGGAGGAGCAGGGAGCTGCGGGGCCCTGCTCCCGGCTCTAAGGAGAGTGGGGCGGCCTTGGAAATCCCCGAGGAGGGCATTTTAAGGATCCATGGGGCATAGAGAAAGCATCGTAGGATGAGAATGGATCCTTTAGAAGGTTGCCGGGTTTGAGGCATGACCTGAGTTTACTTCCTTACCTGCAAAATGAGCATCATAATTTGCATGGCATTATTGATTCCATCCCCTAAATCTGTATTAATTGTGTAATTAAAATATTTAGTTCTTAAAAGTTTTAAAATTTGTTTTTCTGTTTTATGAGATACTTACGCTACTGGTCACTTAAAAATGCCTACAGTTTTTCTTTTTTATTTGATAGATTTACTGTTGGGGCAGCTTTAGGCTTACAGAGTTGTTGAGCAGAAAGCATGGAGAATTTCAGTATATCCCTCCTTCCTCTTTTCTTAACATTTTCCATTAGTGTAAATGTTTATTATGATTCATGAATGCTGATGAATTGCTATTAACTAATGGCCACAGTTTACATTAGGACTCACCCTCTATATTTACAGTGTTGAAATCTGACAAATGCAGATCATATCCACCACTAT
>NW_021894991.1:0-1385 GCF_006229205.1 Suricata suricatta
AAAAATATTTCACATGTTGACACTTATCAGTTATGTGAAGGAGTCATTCACTCATCAGAGGTATGTGATATTGTGATAAATGAGAGAAAACTATTCATGGTTATGAGATTTACTATTGGACACTTGATAGTCTTGCATAATAACAAAAGATTAGTGTATGTGTTTGCTACTTCCGCTCTGGGGGAGTTCAGATATAAGTCACAGAGATGGAAGAGCAGCCAGTGATGGCCCACTTCCCCACCATTACCGCATCATCACATGCTGAGCCTATGTTAATGGGGGGAAACAGTCTAACAGTAAATGAACAACCATTTTGTGGCAGACATTGTGCTGGCACTGGTAGATTTACAGGGGCCATGGAGAAGGCTTTCTCATTTTAGGGTATTCCTCAGATATATTCAGACACAAAATTACATAGTCTTGAAGAACACCAAGAAGAAATCATGGGAAATCAGCTGTCTGGGAAGAGAAGTGGGACATAAGTGCCCATGTTAGGAAAGTCAGTCAGGTAGCTTAGAAGCTACAATTTCATTCATATGCAGCATTGTGCAAGACATTCATTCACTCTGCAACCTCACCTTTGCGAAGGAAATGGCCGTTTCTTGGTATCCCATCAAGCTCCATTAAACTGTCATAATTTGCTCGTGGATCAGACTTCATGTTCTCAAATGTGGCCTGTGTCACCACAGCATCCATGGCCTCCTCACTTAATTCTTTCCCCAGAAATTTGCAGACTTTTACTATAGAACCTCTGAGATCCTGAAATAAATCACAGTATGATAAATTATGCATGTTATCACAAAGAAGACTTATACAAGTGTCAGGTTAAATATCACTATGGGAGTGAAAATTGTAGGTGCTTAGATTGCTTAGAAAGTGGAGTTGTGCCTTGAGATGTAACTAGTTTATTTTATTTTATTTTATTTTATTTTTGATAAGGTATTCCACCCTGTGTGCATTGTTTTGGAGCACATCTGGGTTCATTTGGGAACAATCAAATTTAATTCTATCTGTGTTAGTCAACAGGTATTTGGGAAGTAGCTACACTATATCAGAGACTTCCCTGCATGATGGTGCAAATGACCAGAGGCACAACTGGGAGTCAGTGCTGGGAATTAAGGACAAGGATCTTTGCGAGAGAGTAATTCTGTAACAGAATCCAGAGACTCTTTCAACAAATATGTGTAATTTGTTCTGGGAATTAAAGCAAAACATGAATTTTAAGATAAACAAACTATAGATATGGGGTCTAGGGAAATGAAAGAATAGCTGCAACATTCTGGTTGCGTGGAAGGTGTGAGATATCAGGTCACAGGCAAGAAGTTCAGTTTCTCTAGAGCTAGTGGGAACAGGCTTTGGATGAGAATATGGGAGATGAAGAGGGA
>NW_021894992.1:0-621 GCF_006229205.1 Suricata suricatta
TGTCAGCACAGAGCCTGATGCGGGGCTCGAACCCACTAATGTGAGATCTGACCTGAGCCAAAGTCGGAGGCTTAACCAACTGCGCCAATTTCTAAGCTTTTCCAGAATTTGTAATTGGACAGAATTTTGTAATGGGAACCATCTTATTTTTTTGTGGAATTTCCTCTTAGCAGCCTTACGCTTTAGCTTTTTCTATTTTTTAACTCAGTTACTATTTAACATTTTAGTTCCCCTGCCACCCTTTCCTCTGTTCCCTTTATCCTTTGTTCTCAACTTTTCAATTCCTCTATTGTGATTATAATGGAGTTTCCAGAGAGAAAGGTTAAGTTCATATTTAGTCACGTTTTAATTGAAGTTTGTATTGCAGTGGGTCACACTTTTTATATTTTATTGTTTTTTAAATTGCTTTTCATGGTGCTATTCATGTTCCAACTGATGGTTGAGAAATTTTACTTCTTTTGATCCTCACCAGCTTTTGATATTATCTGAAGTCTTTAATTTTGACCAATCTGATGAGTGGAGAGTGCTATATAATTATTTATATTTATTTTTTAATTTATTTATTAATTTTGAGAGAGAGAGAGAGTGGGGGAGAGGCAGAGAGAAAGGGAGAGAGAATCC
>NW_021894994.1:0-621 GCF_006229205.1 Suricata suricatta
AATCAGGAAAGGCCAGCTAACACCCTTAACATTCCTAAGGGCAGGCCTAGAGATAGAAGCTATAGGTAATCACTTATTACTTACGGCTAGTTACATCCTACGTGAGGGTCCTGGGTCCTGGGTCCACTCTGTAATTGGTTAATACTCTAAATGTTGTGATTGGGTCACTGTACCTGTGTCTTAATTTCCTGTAACTCCCCCTTCCCAAACCCATAAAGGCCCTACCCCCCCTTTGTTCGGGGCTCTCAGCATGGATCCACTGCACTGGTGGGGTCTGTGAGCCCGAGTTCAGGCCTGACCAGCCTAAGCCCGTAATAAAGCCCTTTGCTTTTGCATGCGTGACTCAGTCTCCCTGGCAGTCTCTGGTTTTGGGGGATGATAATGAAATCTTGGGCATAACAACATATTTGTGATTTGTAATTTATTTCACAGAAACACTTGATTCCTGGGGCATCTGGCCGGGTCAGTGGGTAGCATGTGTGACTCTTCAGATCTCAGGGTGGTGAGTTTAAGCCCCTCAGTGGGCGTGGAGCCTACTCCAAAACAAAAGAAAGAAAGAGAAACACCCTATTCTTTTTCCCCCTGGGCAGGAGCGCCTGCTGTAGTGCCTTAGAGGGATTA
>NW_021894995.1:0-621 GCF_006229205.1 Suricata suricatta
ACAAAACTAAAAGACAGCCTACAGAATGGAAGAAGATATTTGCAAATGACATATATGATAAAGGATTAGTGTCCAAAATATATAAAGAACTTATCAAACACAGCACCCAAAAAACCAAAGAGCCCAGTTAAGTAATGGGCAGAAGACATGAACACTTTTCAAAAAAGACATCCAGGTGGCTAATAGACACATGAAAAGATGCTCAATATCACTCATCATCAGGCAAATACAAATCAAAACCACAATGAGATATCACTTCACACCTGTCAGAATGGCTATAATTAACAACACACGAAATAACAGGTGTTGGCAAGGATGCAGAGGAAGGGGAACCCTCTTGCACTGTTGGAGGGAATGCAAGCTGGTGCAGCCATTTTGGAGAACAATATGAAGGTTCCTCAAGAAACTAAAAATGGAACTTACCTATAATTCAGCAATTACACTATTAGGTATTTACCCAAAGGACACAAAAACACAGATTCAAAGGGGTACATGCATCCCAATGTTTATAGCAGCATTATCAACAAATAGCCAAACTATGGAGAGATCCCAAATGTTTATTGATTGATGAATGGATAAAGAAGATGCAGGGGGCTTCTAGGTGGCTCAGTTCGCTGACTG
>NW_021894996.1:0-621 GCF_006229205.1 Suricata suricatta
GGCTACCTGGTAACCCGGGCCTGGCCCAGGAGGCTTGGGCGCGCGCAGCTGGCCCGGGCCACGCCAGGGACCCAGGGCCGCGGGCAGGGGCGGCCGGCGGCGGGGACCCCCAGCCTGTCCACCATGGTCGAAAGACGCTTCTCTCGGTTCCTGCAGAAACTCGCCTTCCGGGGCGCGGGCCCCCAGTACGAGCCGCTGGAGAGGAGCGAGCTGGACATCCTGGTGAGTCTGGGCGACCGGGCGCGGGCCGTCCGACGGGACCCTTCCCCCCCACTCCGCCGCCCCGCACCCTCCCCGGTCCCCGTCCGCTGGCTGCGCTCCAGCCACTCGCCCCCCTCCCCCGGGCTCTGGGAAGAAGCCGTCTTCAGTAACAACCCGCTCGCGTTTCTGCCCCGGGCCGGGCACGCGCCATTTCCCCCTCCTAGGACAGCCCATTCTGTGGATTTGAAACTGAGGCAGAGGGAGCTGAAGCGGGTCCACTAAGAGGCACCCAGCCAGCGAAAGGCCTAGCTAGGCACTTCAGCCAGGTTTCCCTGCCTCCAGAGAATTTAAATTCCTGGGTCTCTGCATGCAGGCTGCTGTATGGATTGTTTTTAAGTTACTTGAATTGAAAAAAAAAAT
>NW_021894997.1:0-621 GCF_006229205.1 Suricata suricatta
TCTAAACATAAAAATGTTTTAATGTTTTTATTATTTTTATTTTGAGAGACAGAGACAGAGAGCAAGCAGGGGAGGGGCAGACAGAGAAGGAGACACAGAATCTGAAGCAGGATTCAGGCTCTGAGCTGTCAGCACAGAGCCCGACAAGGGACTCGAACGCACGGAAGTAATATAATTACCCGCGCCGAAGTCAGATGCTTAACCGACTGAGCCACACAGGCGCTTCAAGAATAGAATACCTAAAAATAGTTTAGAAGTAGACAAAACAGAGGCAACATCTACCAAATTCAAGGCTGAAGCAGCTATAGTACAGTAAGGAAGACGGCGTGCTTTTGACCTAAGGATAAGCATGTAAGTCAGCAGAGGATAGGGAACAAAAAAAAAAAAAAAAAAAATAGAACCAAACAAATCTGCACAATTTACTTTAAAAAATATTCAAAGTGGGGATGCCTGGGTGACTCAGTCGGTTAAGTGTCAGACTTCAGCTCAGGTCATGATCTTACACTTTGTAAGTTTAAGCCCCACATTGGACCCTGTGCTGACAGCTCAGAGCCTGGAGTCTTCTTTGGATTCTTTGTTTCCCTCTCTCTCTGCCCCTCTCTACGCTTGCACTCTCTCTCT
>NW_021894998.1:0-621 GCF_006229205.1 Suricata suricatta
CCTGGTTGGACAGAAGAGGAACAGGAGGAACAAAGTACTTAAGATAATTGCCCAAAGTCACACCCACTGGCCTGGCGGCGCCAGCCTGAAACCCAGGTCCCCGGTTCAGGACCCGGAGACCTTTCTACATGGTTTAAGATTAAGAAAGGGCAGCCCAAATAGAGACAGATTTCCTTTTCCCTTTTAGGACCTCATATAGTACATTCCAATAAGGACTACGTCATATTAGCTTGGATCTTGACCTCACTGAGGTGACATTCAAGATAGTGGTTTGGTTTGCAATGGCCTCCATGGAAAGAAAAATCCAAGGTAATGGTCTAAATTTTATTGTCTGCTTCCTTTCTCCTCTTTCCCCTCCATTAGACTGTGAAGTTTCCCAGATCCTTTCTTGGGGTTCTCACATACTTGGAAGGGATTCTTCCCCCTTCCTTTCTATAGCAATATAAATACCAATTAAAAAATTGTAGTGACCTAGATATGAAATAGAGCTAGTTACCAAGAGGCCACAGGTCTCTCCAGGTCTTGGTGAGCATTGAGGAGTGGTTATCGCTGCTTCCAGGAGCAGAAGCATACTTCCCCCAGGATCTTTTTCTATTTGCATTCATCCAAGGGACCCCTTCC
>NW_021894999.1:0-621 GCF_006229205.1 Suricata suricatta
CAGATAATCACAGAGTTTGAAGATAGTCCCACGCCAGGCTTGTAAAGTCTTTGAGGGAAAGTAATGCTTCCAATTTCTTTTGCTTATATTTAATTAAAATATATATTTTAGAGAAAATATATAGTTGTATTTGTAATTTTGGAATCATTTCTAAAGCTCTGCTTGTAAAGATAGTATAAATGGATTGTATTAGAATATAAAATGGAGCAGTTAAGAAAATAATCCTCCACTGACCTTGTTTCTGTGTACAGTGTATGAAAAGTAGAATAACTATTAAATGCATTCTCTCCATGACACTGACCCACAGTTTTTAATAATAAAAACCTAAGTAACCAAATAATTTTAGATATTTTTTGGTGTTTTTAATATTTTCTATTATTGTATTTTTCTACCAAAATATAAAGGAAAAAAATTCAGCTCATTTTTTATGGAGAAAGTGTTATTCTTCCAAAATGTTTTGACATATTTAAGTCACAATACAACTATACGTGTTTTAGTGTTTAGAGACAGGACGTTTAAGGAAACTCACTTTGGGAGCAAAGTTGGCACAAATTCCTTACAGCTGTAGTCGGAATGACTTTAAAACAAAAGCAGAAAATGCTTGCATTCAATGTGATCTAG
>NW_021895000.1:0-621 GCF_006229205.1 Suricata suricatta
CCTCACCATCAACAACAACCTCTAAACCATGGATGTTTCTGAACTATAGTAAAAGAAATAAGAATTTACTCCTAATTGAAGGGCTTAAGTACAATTTTCCTTCTAACAGGACAAAAAAATGGGGAGAAAAAAGTCCCAACTTGACATGCAGTCTGTCAGGGATGACTCCTTGAGTAAATAAGATTTTAAAGTTTCTTTTTTTAGGAGTGACAATTTGGTGAAGATTTGGGAGGGTATTTCAAACACCTAGAAAATGACAGAATGGCATGAAGTCAAGACAGCAAGTCATACCAGTAGCAGAACCACTGAAGAAGGTAATACGTGCTAGACAGAACAGTGAGTAGAGAGAACAAAGGCAGTGTCAGAGTCAAGGAAGTTAAAGCGTCATGAGTAATGCCTATAAAATGGAAAAGCGGGTGAGGTGATCGCTTATATAATCTATCAGTCCACATCCATATAGACACTTGCCAGCGTCTTCTCTGCACTCGTGTATCAGGACAATGTAGCCCCCTTTTATTGCTCCAGAAACATATGCCACAAAGTCAAGCTACAATAGAGTAGAATATGATCACAACTTAAACCACAATCCTTTTGAAGTTAACCTCAAGTTCTCAGAGTGGA
>NW_021895001.1:0-621 GCF_006229205.1 Suricata suricatta
TATGAATCAACTAACTACAAAGCAGGTTTTCTAACAGATCCAAATATCCTTAGTTTCTCTGCAATAAGTTAAAAACATAAAGCCATGTTTAATAATCATTGCTTAGGATTTTATTTATTTGGAAAATATCTAGATTTCCAATTATTTCAATCCAGTTTATCAACCGAACAAAACCATAAAGTATTAGGTTACTAATACTATCTTAATAATTACTCATGAAAACTTTGAGAGAGACAAAGTGAACCACTATTTTAACTCATATTTTTGTTGACAAATTGCAGCAGTTAAGCATGACCTTAGCTGACCCTCAGTAAACCTAGATACAAAAATTCTCATATATTTAATGCTGATCAGGCTAAAGACATGGCTATCTTAATTAAACCAACAAACTTAAATTACTTTAAATACCAAGTATGTTCCACTTGGGTTCACTCAAAAGTCAAACAATTTGTTCACCATTGTGAATTTTTACCTGAGACATTGGTGGGCAAACCTGAAGTGGGTGGTGTAAATCCAAGGGGGTGCTCCTTTCTCCTTGACAGTGAGGGGAGAAGGAGTAACTGATGGTGCCAGAGGCATGGAAGATGTAAGCTGCACCAAAGGTTATGCAGAAACGGGAGT
>NW_021895002.1:0-1385 GCF_006229205.1 Suricata suricatta
CCCTTCCCATGAGAATGCAGTAGCAGGGCAGGTCAAGGAAGACTCCACGAGAAAGGTTACATTTTTGTTGGATCTTAAAAGGAGTAGGATTTACCTCATGCTGGTCTGTCTTCAGCCCAAGGGAACACAAGGAGGCATATGGATGTGGGCATCTTGGGTGAATGCAAGATGCAGACTGGAGGAGCAAGGAGAAGAGTGGAAGTTGGAAATATTGGCCAAGAGCCAATCTTTGACAAGTTGAGAAGAGCTTTGAGTATCTTGCTGAAATGTTAGACTTTGGAGAGTAGGCAGAGTGGAAGATGAGGGAGGGTGAAGAGTTAAAATTGCACTTCTTTCATGTGTCCTACATGCAGACTAGAGTGTACAGTTGGAATTCCATGAATAATTGTCAGATTGCATTGAGGACTGTGCTATTGGCTCACCAGTAAAGATATGCATTAACTTTTTTGTTGGTATTAACAATAAGTAGTATTTATCTAGTATCCATCTCTTCAAGTGTCAAGCACTTGGAATAGGTTACCTACTATCTGTTCCAAATAACAATCCAATTAGATTGGCTTGGGGTGGGTTTTTGTTTTTTGGGTTTTTTTTTTTTTTTTGGCGTTGTTGAGAGAGAGACAGAGAGCTTGGAACGAACAGAGAGAGAAGGAGCAGAAATCCCAAGCAGGCTCCACATTGTTAGCGCAGAGCCTGATGTGAGGCTCGATCTCATGAACCGCGAGAGCATGACCTGAGCCTAAATCCAGAGTCAGATGCTTAGCCAACTGAGCCACCCAGGTGCCCCCAGTAACATTATTATTATCGCCTACATATTATACATGAAGAATGAGTTTATAGTGGTCATATGACCATCTAAAGTCAAATGGCTAATAAATAGCAAAGCTTATATTTGAATGCTAGTTTCAGATTCTAATACCTATGTTCTGTCCACTGTGCTATACAGTTTTTCCAGGTGCACTGATGGATTTGTATAAATCTATTCAAAATATTTGCCTCCCTTCTGATTCCAATCCACATGCCTCTCTTAACCATGATATGAACAAGCCAAGTGCAAAATGGCAGTTTGGATTGGAAATGAAATATGTGATGGTGAACACAGTGAAAGTAATTGACCCCTGTGGGGATCAGAACTATTATTTTGTTCTCAAAACAGTGAAAACAGCAAGTGAAAACAGATGCAGTGAGCCAGAATGTGAACTCAGAGTGAATTAAGGCAAATTCAGGAAGAGAAAGTTCAGCGGTGATATGGCCAACATGAGATAAGGCGACAGAATGCCGGGTGACTCCAACCCATCACAATATGCAGGTGATCCTCTGGTTCTGCAAAAGAGTCCCTGCACCTGAGTGACAATTTATTGCCAAAGAGGAATTGGGGATTTGGGAAC
>NW_021895003.1:0-621 GCF_006229205.1 Suricata suricatta
TTTTAGGTCCAAGGTTTACTGTCTGTAAAGTTCTGTCAAAAAGTTGTTTTCTGACCTGAGTGCTGGGAGTCTCATGTGTCAATAGACAACACCAATGCTTCTGAAACCGAGCCTCTTCCCCTGGATTTAATTTGGACAAATTTAAGCGAATTGTGCATCCATAGGGGAGGAATGTTGATTTTCTCTTTTCTCTAAGCTGTATTTTTTGCAACTGAAAGAATGTGTGGGGAAAATATATTCATTAAGAGTTTTGTACATGGGTATGATCATTGATCCTTAAGTCTGAGTTTTAATTGGCCTTTTTTATTCAACCACTTTGTCAGTTGTGCATATAATAAGTAAAGATGAGTATCAGTTAAACTTACAACCCAGAAAGCCATTTGACTCTTTCTTTAAATTCTGCTTGCAAAATAGCTAGGTCTTTTCTGCGCTCATGTCTCTCACATTACCCTAGCAAGGGCAACCAACAGGACAACATGCTACTCCCATTGATTCTGACCTCTTCCTGTAAAGATATAGCTCGGTAGGTACAATACCTCCCTTATAAGTTATCACATATGGTACTTTTTCTAAAGATCTAATTATTGCATAATATGCAATGATTACAATAAAAATTCCTCT
>NW_021895004.1:0-621 GCF_006229205.1 Suricata suricatta
CTCATGGGATTCTTTCTCTCTCTCTCTCTCTCTCTCTCCCTCTCCCTCCCTCTCCCTCTCCCTGCCCTCGCTTACTTGCACCCTTTCTCCCTCAATAAAAGAAAAAAAAGGCTGTTCTTTTTCTTTCTTAATTGTCTTGGTATCCCTGTTGAAAATCAATTAACCATAAATGTAAAGATTTTATTTCTGGATTTTTTGTTCAGTTTCATTGATCTGTGTATGTGTCCTATGCCAGTTCTACATTGTCATATATTCTGTAGCTCCACAGTACATTTCAAATTTGACAAGTAGGAGTCCTCCAACTTTTTCTTCTTTTTCCAGATTGTTTTGACTATTCTGGGTCTCTAACATGAATATGAATTTTTGGGAATAGCTCTCAATTTTTGCAAAACTGCCAGCTGGGATTTTGACAGAAATTGCACTGAATCTGTAGAACAATTTGGGTGTGGCCATCTTTGCAGTATTAAGTTTTCCAATCCATGAACATGGGATGTCTTTCCATTTGTTTAGATCTTAATTTCTTCCTGTAACATTTTATAGTTATCAGAGTATAAGTTTGTATTTATTTTGGATTTATTCTGCAGTATTTAATTCTTTTTGATATTATTGTAAATGGAATTA
>NW_021895005.1:0-621 GCF_006229205.1 Suricata suricatta
CCCCCAGGAGCCTGCAGCACCCCAACGTCCTCCAGTGCCTGGGCGTCTGTGTGGAGACACTGCCCTTTCTGCTGATCATGGAGTTCTGTCAACTGGTGAGGGTCTGCGGAGGGAGGGCAGAGTGGGGGAGGGAGGGCTGGACCGGCTGGGGGCTGCGAGCAAGCCTAGGGTCCTAGGAATCTTTGGCAATAACATGTGTGACATGCTCTGACGTTTCGTGAGCGCTTACTGTAGAGGAGCACTCCTCCGACGGCCTGCTGCTAACTAGCATGCGACCTGGGTTCTGTTATGGCCTCCTAAGTAGCAGGGGAAACTGAGGCCCAGCGGGGCTGCCCACTGAGGGCGGAGGCCGGCCCCATCCTCACCTCGGATTGGGTGGCTGTGTGGGGTCCTGGAAGCGGGGCTGGTGGCACTGACCCCGCCCTCTCCGCCCTCCCAGGGGGACCTGAAGCGTTACCTCCGGGCCCAGCGGCCCCCTGAGGGCCTGTCCCCTGAGCTGCCCCCACGGGACCTGCGGACACTGCAGAGGATGGGCCTGGAGATCGCTCGCGGGCTGGCACACCTCCACTCCCACAACTACGTGCACAGGTGGCTGCCGGGGAGCCGGGAAGTGGGGGGGAA
>NW_021895006.1:0-621 GCF_006229205.1 Suricata suricatta
TTATTTACTTTTTAATTTAACATGTATTTATTTTTGGAGACAGAGAAACAGAGCATGAGCAGGGGAGCATGTGTGGAGTCACAGAATCCGAAGCAGGCATCAGCCTCCGAGCTGTCAGCACCGAGCCTGATGCGGGGCTCAAACTCATGAACCGCAATATCGGGACTTGAGCCAAAGTCAGCCGTTTAACCAACTGAGCCACCCAGGTGCCCCAATCTTTTCCATTTTATAACCACCACACAGTACCATGGATTTAACAAAAGCAGCCTCACCAGCTACATCTCGAAGAAAAAGGAACACATCATTGGACAAATTGAGAGTGCCCTATCTTAGAGTGCTCTGCAGTGCACAGTGTGGCATAGAAACTCACCTCCATCTGCAGCCCTGCTATCTGTGGCCATCCCCCTGCCTGGTCGCCAGCAGGGATACCCTTTTGCAAGTGCTCCGAAGACAATGATGCCCTTATGCCTCCTTGCCCCTAGAATGTGCACTGAATTGGCTCACATTCAACCTTCAGCCGATTGCATCCCCTCCGTAGCCACAATCCACCCTTTCAGGCATAATCACTTATCTGTAGAATCTAAAATTTGGCTTTGTTGATCAATAGGTGGTGAGTGTGGT
>NW_021895007.1:0-621 GCF_006229205.1 Suricata suricatta
TGGCTGAGTAATATTCCATTGTGTATGTATATACCATGTCTTATTTATCCATTCATTAGTTGATGGACATTTGGGCTCTTTACATAATTTGGCTTTGTTCATAGTGCTGCTATAAATGTTGGGTTGCATGTGCCCCTTTGAATCAAAAACTTTTTGGTATCTTTTGCACTACTTAGTAGTACAATTGCTGGGTCATAGGGTAGCTCTATTTTAATTTTTTTGAGGAACATCCATACTGTTTTCCAGAGTGGCTACACCACTTTACATTCCCACCAAGAGTGCACAAGGGTTCCCCTTTCTCTGCATCCTCACCAACATCTGTTGTTGCCTGAGTTGTTCTTTTAGCCATTCTGACATGTGAGGTGGTATCTCATGGTTTTGATTTCTATTTCCCTGACCATTAGTGATGGTGAACATCTTTTCACGTGTCTGTTAGCCATCTGGATGTCTTCTTTGGAAAAGCATTTTTTAATGCCTTTTTCCCATTTCTTTACTGGATTATTTGTTTTTTGAGGGTGTTCAGTTTGATAAATTCTTTATAGACTTTGGATACTAACCCTTTATCCGATATGTCATTTACAACTATCTTCTCCCATTCCACGGGTTGCTATTTAGTTTTGT
>NW_021895008.1:0-621 GCF_006229205.1 Suricata suricatta
CTACGTGCTCAACAAGTGGGAGATGTCATTGCTAAGACAGGCCAAATCCTCTCTGCCCCTAGCCTCTGCTTCCCCCTCCCCCACTCCTCATGAGTTTTTCCTTCTTATTTAAAAAAATGTTTTTAATGTTTATTTATTTTTGAGAAAGAGAAAGACAGAGCACAAGTAGGGAAGGGGCAGAGAGAGAGAGGGAGGTAAAGAACTCAAAGCAGGTTCCAGGCTCTGAGCTCTCAGTACGGAGCCCAATGTGGGGCTCGAGCCCATGGACTGGGGGATAGTGACCTGAGCTGATTTTGGACGCTTAACCGACTAAGCCACCCAGGCGACCCAGTCATTCCTTTCTATGTAGATGACTGAAACTAACACACATCCCTGACAGAGGCCAGCTCCCACCGAATTAGAATAGCTGTACAAGGTGATGAAGAGATGAGGGGGTGGACTGGGCAACAGGCTCAAGGGGAGATTAGGTACGTGATGGGCGATAGATAGCAATTAAGGTGATGATTCAAATGTGTCTCTGTCATTTTTGTTTCTTAACACATTTGCAAATGTCTAAACTCTGGATAACTCTCAAGAATGGCCATGATCTTCTTAAGCTAACCAACTACTAACAAGTCTCCC
>NW_021895009.1:0-621 GCF_006229205.1 Suricata suricatta
GTGAGTTCCCATCCAGGGCGGCACTGGTTTTGCCGCGGCCGGGTGCCCCTGCAGTGAAGGTGATGGCTCTCTTACGCCGTCCTTGGTTTCAGAAGCTGCCACCCAAACTCCCCCTCCCCCCGCTGCTCCAAGAACAGCTTTATTGCGGTTGGCTCTTCCAATAAGCAGACATGCTGGGCGTTCACCCTGAGCGCTCCTGGGTGGCTGGACAGGCCGGTGTTGAGCACGGTGCTGAGGCAGGCCCCGAGGACCTCCTGGAGGAGGAGCACATCTGGGACCTGCTGGCCACTCCCTCCCTGGGAGGGGCTGAGAACAGGTGGGTTTGGAAATGTTTGAAGCCCGGGGACATCAAGGGCGGGTCCAACCCCTTCTTGATCATTAGGTATCACGAGGTCAGTGGCCACCTACAATTTCTGTGCAGTTGTGAGACATCAGTTGTATCCCCGACAGGGCAGGACAGCGGGAATCCTGTCATCATAACCATAATTGATTAAAATGCCGCCCTCTGATGAAGGACTAGAGGCGAATGAAGTGAAGCACGTGCATTAATTTGGGTAATTTGGGTAAAACTTAAAAAGGAGCAGCCCGCACCTTCTGAAAATCTTCCTCTGAGGACACAGC
>NW_021895010.1:0-621 GCF_006229205.1 Suricata suricatta
GCAGTCCTCAGCACGGACCTTACAGCAAAGGCGAATTTTATGCTCTGCACCGCTTAGAATAGCAGGCCCTTGGCAAATAAATGCTTTACGTTTACATTTCTTTATTTTCATATATAAAAAAATTGTTTTCAAACATTAAGGTTAATTTGATAGAAGCAGGAGCAGTCTCCCCAGTCAGACTTGAAATAACAATGAAAGCCACACCATCATTCACTAAACTAGAATGAATTTATAATCGAAGCAGGATTTGTGATTAATTAACATGAAAAATGGTGAGAGAGGTGTTGGAAGGACCTTTAAATAATCCTATTATAATACTAACTCTGATCTTTCTACAAGTTCTCCCTTACCAAAAATAATCTTGTTACTAAGATTCTTTGAAAAAAATGTCCCAAAAGAAACCTAAGAAAAGAAGTTAAATTTTGTATTTATGGAATTCCGCCATCATTAAAACCAAGAACCAGTTCGGCCTTGCCAGATCGACTTCCGTACACCTAAGTTTACCCATCTTGAAGTTACACTTTTTAGTTTTGTTAATTTTCATAAACAACAGAGCAACAAAGAGATGGTAAAGCATTAATAAGAACTAAAGTGGTTCCTAAAAATTTGAAATACTAAGGG
>NW_021895011.1:0-621 GCF_006229205.1 Suricata suricatta
AGAGAGAGAGAGAATCCTAAGCAGCCTCTAGCATGATGGGGACTCGATCTCATGAGCCACAACATCATGGCCTGAGCTGAAATCAAGAGTCAGACGCTAAACCAACTGAGCCACTCAGGCGCGCCTCCGCTTGTTTTTAATTATTCCTTTATAGTACAGAGGAGTTGTGCTGAATCACACAGCCCATAGGACCAAACTCATCTTGATTTAGGAAGTCGGGTTCTCTTTAGCATAATGTCTAAAGAGCACAATTGTAATTAGATTCAGCAATACCATTTGGAGTATTTTGAATTGTACCTAGGGTTATTTCTTCCATGAAAAGTTTTTTTCCCCACAAAATTCCTAACTTTTCAACAAAATACCTATTGACCTCTCTATCCCTTTTAAACAATAATGTCATTCTTGTTGATGGTGCATATGTATTCATCTCCCCATGCTAGCTAGTCATTTACTAGTTGTAACCCTCAACAGCAAGCTTCAGTATTTATAATACAAACTGTTGAAATTAAGCCCTGTATCATCTCCTTACTTGACTTGCCTGCATTCCCTCTCTGATGAATCAGTCTTGGCCGCAGACATCCAATCCTTTCCCTCTGATAGGAGGGAGGTTTATCAGTAATG
>NW_021895012.1:0-621 GCF_006229205.1 Suricata suricatta
TTTCTTTTTTGTTAGATGAAGGCGCTGAGTCTTTGAAAAGTTAGACACTTTTAATCAAATTTTTCATGACATCCATGGCTTCTGACCTCAGTAATTCTGGTAAAATGACGTTTTTCAATTTAGTAATTGCTATTTATAGGTCTGATTTACAAGCCAATTCTGATATTGTCAAATTAAAATGGTGTGTGCCAACTAAAGCCAAAACAGAACAGACACTCACCAATGAATTAAGGTACCCTTGTTTGTGAGAATATTTGTGTCCTTGTCTCATTTTGATCACTGTCTTCTCTTAGGAAACTTGAGAAGATAACAAGGCAATGTGTAGCG
This sequence comes from Suricata suricatta, assembly GCF_006229205.1. Taxonomy (NCBI): domain Eukaryota; kingdom Metazoa; phylum Chordata; class Mammalia; order Carnivora; family Herpestidae; genus Suricata; species Suricata suricatta. The sequence goes on from NW_021895012.1 coordinate 328, forward strand.
ACCGAAGGTCTTGGGCCAAGAGCTAAATCCTCTGACATGGTCAGTGAATGTCCATGTGACCTAAGCGAAGCTACCTGACCTTTCTGACTTTAGCTTTGAGTATAGGTCAGACAACTGCACCTTATAGATAGGGGTATACAGAGCTCTACACCATGAGAAGATTTTCTTTTAAGGTATGTATGAAAAACTGCTTTGAAGTAAGGCTTTTATAAAATTGAGGTTTTAAAAATATCCTGTATTTTTGTTTTAGGCTTTTTTTCTTCATATATTACCTTTTCATTTTATCAATGATTT
>NW_021895013.1:0-1385 GCF_006229205.1 Suricata suricatta
TTTACAGGAACAGGCCCTGGACCCCACCTGGCCTGAATGTCACATGACGCCCTGTATTCCTGCATCTCCCCCTCTGCCCACCCCCATGAAGGCGGGAGGGGGAACCTGCCAGCCCTCAGCATCCCACTTGCTTTGCAACTGAAAGGTATCACTATACGCCCCCCCTTTCCTCTCTTAGGCCCTCTGCTCAGGGAGCGGCCCCCACAGGGATGAAGGTGCCTGGTGCCCCCTGGAGCTGGGCCACACACTCTGTCCCCTTCCGTCCTGCGCAGCCATCGGTCCCGGGTGAGGGGCACCAGGCAGGGGTGTGTGTGGAGGGCTGCTTGGAGCCGGAGCTGAGCCTGGTCTCTGCCCCCAACTCGGTCCTGCTCCAGCGGTGAGGGTTTGTTTTCCTGTGTCTCCTAAAACTGCTACACAAAATCCCAGCCCCCAGTACCTCAGACGAGATGGTGTTTGGAGATAAAATCTTTACAAGAGTAATCAGGTGAAAATGGATCACCAGGGCGGGCCCTGATTCGGTGTGTCTGGTGTCCGTATAAAAGGGGGAGAGGCGGACACTGAGACAGAGGCCGACTGAGGGAGGAGGGTGTGGAGGCCCAGGAGAGGGGCCGTCTACCGGCTGGGAGGGAGGGAGAGGCCGGGGGCAGACCCTTCCCTCAGCAGAAGCCCTGCCCACACCTTGGCCTTGGGCGTCCGGCCTCCAGCTCCGGGAGGCAGCAAGTTTCTGTTTGCGCCCTGTGGTCCGTGGCACGTTGGTACCATACACTCCCCCTCCCCGAAAGAGAAGCGAGGAAACCTGCTGGTGGGGGCCCGTGATGAGCACCGCGCTTACCTTAAAAAGAAGAAAGAGAACGGCTCGTGGGCCTCCGGGGGGCTCTTCCCAAGCACGTGCACTCCCACTGTGGCATCAGATCACATGACTCCACAGTCACTCAGGCCATCTGACAGATGAGGAAACAGAGGCCCAGGGGCAGGGGGATGACCGGAAAGCCCTGCACCCTTAGCCACCACGCCCGGCTCAGAACCAAGTCGTCCCCACTGACGACCCAGAGGACTTTCCACATCAAGCCCAACTTCTAAATCCGCACAGAAGTCCCTGAGGCCATGGGGTGGCGGACCAGGGGCTCCAGCAGAGGAGACCTATTTGGCGGTGGCGCTCCACCCTGCACGTACTGTGGAACTGCCCCAGGGGCCTGGGCCCACCCCAGACCAACTGAGGGGGACCCTCTGGGGTGCGGCTCAGCTTCGCTAGTTTGTCCAGCGAACTGCTGTGACCCCTGCTGAGCAGCTGGGATGCAGAAGCATTGCAGGGCCAGCAAGAGGGAAGGAGCCTAAGTGCCCCCCGCCCCATCCCAGAGGGGCACTGGGGGTGCCCCCCAGGAAAT
>NW_021895014.1:0-621 GCF_006229205.1 Suricata suricatta
GACTTCAGCTCAGGTCATGATCTCACGGTTTGTGGGTTCGAGCCCCATGTTGAGTTCTGTGCTGAGAGCTCAGAGCCTTGAGCCTGTTTTGGATTCTTGTCTCCCTCTCTCTCTGACCCTCCCCCAAGTTGTGCTCTCTCTCTGTCTCATAAAATAAACTATTAAAAAAATTTTTTTAAGCAAAAAGAATGTTAAGATAAACCCAATATGGCGTGCCTGGCTGGCTCAGTCTATAGAGTGCTACTCTTGATCTCAGGATTGTAAATTTGAGCCCCATGTTGAGTGTAGACGTTACTTAAAAGTAAAAATCTTTAGAAAGCACATTTACTTTAAGTTATTAGCTGAAGTTAGACCATAAAGTCATGTTGGCATTCTTATTTATGAATCAGTGTACCCTGTCTCATATGCTATTTGAATAACACTATTTACTAATGCTGTAGTTATATTGAAAACATTAGGCTTCTGTCTGTGTTCTAAAGGGGCTGACTAGTATCTGATCAACTCTCAATGTGAAAGGAAGGAAAAACCATTGGTGTGGGAATACAAAATGTATTACCTCTCACTAATCAACCATAATGGAACTATGAGAGTGGGGTGAATTTTGCTAAGAGAGATCTTCAC
>NW_021895015.1:0-621 GCF_006229205.1 Suricata suricatta
AATGGCAGGTCTAATCTGAAGACTAGAAACTCATGAGGGCTGATGGTGCAGATGAAGTCTGGAGGTAGGATGCTGGGGATGCTGGAGAATTTCCTCTTGTTTTGAGAGACCATTCTTTATGTTCTATCCAAGCTTTCAAATGGATGAAGTTCACCTACATTATGGAGGGCCAGCAATTTTATTCACTGTTCATCAATTTAAATGTTAATTTCATCTAAATGTCCTCCGACTTGATGCACGCAATGATTCATCACAATTTCTATATGCAGAGGAAGCATCTCAAAACCAATGAACATGCCGATTTCTGTTGGATTCTCAAATCTGGTTCTTTCAATGTCTAATTCTTCTTTAGCTGGTGAAATGGTCTTTTTACACTTTTGAATAAAAACATTTTTCTTATGAGCATATATACAAATAAAATTATCTAAGATTACTAATGCTAATTAGTAGCAGTAATGTTGTAGGGGGGGTGTGTGGTTAAGAGCAATTTAGTGAACCTACAGGCATGCAATTACATTTGCAGAGAAAGACTTCCAACTATAGGGGACAGCAGCATTTTCTTTTGCCCTTTTGCCTCATTCAAGGGCACCTCTTTCTCAATTCACTGCTTTAAAGTTGATA
>NW_021895016.1:0-621 GCF_006229205.1 Suricata suricatta
AAGGGTCCGGGCAGGTTTCCAGTTTGAGGAAATCTCTGCTTTTGGGGACTAAGTCCCCTAGCTCCCCACCCCTGAACCCAGATGCCCTCACTGCACTTGAGGCCCTCACTTGAACTCGAAGGCTTCTCGGGTGCAGTGTTTTCAGAGGGAACCGAGGGCTTCCTTGCTCTCTCAGAATTCTATCAAAAATACACGGAGTTCTGTTCCTTCCTGTTTTCTCTTCCACGCGAGTGACGTTTACTGAGCCTCCACACACCCCCGGCCGTAGGAGGGTGCAGACAGGGTCCTGGGTCTCCAAGGATCTGCTACCCTAGCAGGCATTTCACCAGGGTGCTGTCAACCCTTCAAGCCTGGGTGGTTCAGGTGAAATGCATTCCTTTTTTAGAGGAAGGGAAGGAAAAGCACCTGTTTTGTTCTGACGGAATGGTCACGCCACGCTCCCACAGCTCCTGTCTCCTCCCCACAGAGCCACTCTCCTCCAGAAATCTCCTTTCTGAACTGCAGCAACCCAATGCCTAGCCCAAGCTTTGCTGCCCCCTAGAGGTGGGTCTGAAGAATATCACCATGGTGCTGACCGCCCTAGGTGGGGGGAATGCCTTCAAGTAGAACAATTTTTCACCC
>NW_021895017.1:0-621 GCF_006229205.1 Suricata suricatta
GATGGCCAAGCAGAATTTATCCTCAGGATGCCAAGATGGTTCAATATATGCAAATCAATAAATGTAATTCATCACATTAATCAAATGAAATATAAATTTCACATGATCATCATTGCAATAGATGCAGAAGAGGAACTTGACAAAATACAACATCCTTTTATGGTAATAACCCTTAACAGATTGGGTATGTAAGGGACATACCTCAATATAATAAAAGTCATATACAATAAACTCATTGTTAACATATAAATGAGAAAAACTGAAAAAGTTTCCTCTGATATCAGGCTGCCAAGATTGCCCACTCTTAATATCTGTATTCAATAAATATTGGAAGTCCTACCCTAGAGTATTTAGGCAAGACAACGAAATAAAAAATATCCAGGTCAGGAGGAAGAAATATAATTGTCACTATTTGCAGAAGGTATGATCTTATATAAAGAAAATTCCAAAGAGCCAATTGAAAACCTGTTGGAATTAATGATTTCAGTAATGTAAGAGATTATAAAAGCAATTTACAGAAATTAGTGGCATTCCTTTACACTAAAGATGCAGCATCAAAAAAAAGAAATAAAACTATCATTCACAGTAGCATCAAACACAATAAAATACTTAGGAATAAAT
>NW_021895018.1:0-621 GCF_006229205.1 Suricata suricatta
ACAATGATTGGGTTTAAGAATGGTCACGTGGTGTAATTCTGACCAATGGGATGTTAGAGGAAATGGGCATTTGGGGCTTCTCAGAAATTGTCCTGCTATTCTCTTTTCCTGTCTATATATTATTATCTAGATGTAACACCTGGATTCACAACAACCCATAAATATCATCCACTAGATTAGCAAAGGAATAAGGTGTAAGAACTTAATGCCACCACTAATCAGATAAATGAACTAAGTCTTGAAGCATTCTACCTCTGGACTTTGTTAGGTAAAATAACAATATCTGCAGCAGAGCACACACCTCAAAGTGATGTAGTGAAGATGGGCCTGGGGAGATACACCTACTCAGTCAGGTAGAAGACTGACACTTTGTTACTGTAAGAAAAACCCTTTGAAACAATTTTGGGAAAGTGGTACATTTCATTCTAAAATGTAAATTTCTCTTAATCAACTGTCCACACTGTAGCCAAAACAATAACATATAAACTAAATTTCCTAAACTTCATTAAAATACTCTTGAGATGCTCCAAGCCTATTGCTTACAGCAGTGTTTCTCACCCATGGCTGAACATTTTAGTAACTTGGAGAGATTTTTAGAAATAATGATGCCTGAGTTCCCTA
>NW_021895019.1:0-621 GCF_006229205.1 Suricata suricatta
AAATACAACTTTTTACAGATGCAAGATTCTCCATGATAAACATCTGTTGTGGTCGGGACCAGGAAGCAGAAGAGATAGACCAATTTTTTTCTGCATAATTTTTGAGTCATAAATTATGAAAGATGCTTTAACAGATAAAGCAGAGAGGAAATTAATTTAGGAGATGAGATCTATTGTGCAATTCAGAGACCTCTTTTAATTTGGGGGGCAAATTATATTTTGATGTTTGGTTTTACCAAACATCTTTCTTTCTCTGAAATGACCTGCAATATCTCATTATTTCTCTGAGGAGTCACGGAAAGATGTTCCTGCTGAAGGTCAGAGGGTAAATTAGCAACAAGGTCCCAGCCATCTGGAAAAGTGTGGTCTTGTAGAACTTCCTATGGTGACGAAAATGTCCTATACATGCACCTTCCAAAATGGCAGCCGCTGTCCATATGTGGCCTTCCAACACCTCATCTGTGGCTATTTTGGCACAGGAACTTAATTTTAATTTAATTTTCAATTTCAGTGGCACCACTCGGTTAGTGGTTACAGTGCTAGGCAGTGGAGTCTGGAGAACACCTCTGTCTTCTCCCTTTCAGCCAATTAGACCAGACAGAGAGGGATTCTTTATTGTAC
>NW_021895020.1:0-621 GCF_006229205.1 Suricata suricatta
TCCACGCGGCAGGTGGGCCGAGTCCGTCAGGTCTGCGTCCCGGGGCCACTTCTGCGCGGGGCCCACCGCCAGTTCTGTCTGCTCCGAGTTCTGAGTTCACAACGTGTGCGTGCGCGTGCGTGTGTGTGTGTGTGGGTGGGTGTGGGTGTGGGACTTGGGGCAGGGCACTTCACCTCCCTGCGCCCCAGGATGCCCGTTTACACGGCGGGGTGGCGGTCGTGTCTGCGCCGCGGGGTCAGCAGGGCCGCTGGCTGAGACTTAGAACAGCGGCCTGTCTCCCCCGGAGTTAGAAGCGACCGCTCCCTTTTCCCTCCCTGGAGTCTGTGTCCCGGCCACCCGTCCCAGGCTTGACAAGAGAACGCTGAAACTCGCCTCTGCACGGGGAGGCCCGCAGGGGCCCCTCCTGTGCCAGGAGGCTGGCGTGTTCTGAGGTCCGAGCTGCCCCCCGCCCCCCACCCCCACCCCCACCCCGGGCGGCCTCCGCTTCCTGTGAGCACATCCTCCTCCGGACCCCGGAACGGGGCTTCTCGGCAGGGAAAGGTTTTAAGGTGGTGTGTGCATGTCTAGAATATTTTTTTTTATGTTTATTTATTTTTGAGAGAGAGAGAGACAGAGTACGAG
>NW_021895021.1:0-621 GCF_006229205.1 Suricata suricatta
ATCATGACCTGAGCTGAAGTTGGACGTTTAACTGAGTCCCCTAGGCACCCCTCATGGGCTCTTAGGGACACTCTCACAGTTGAGCGTGCATTGCTTCTGCGTGAGTGGTGCTCAACGCCATGGGCCGTGGTGGGTGTTCGAGGAGGGCTGAACGGCTGGGCACGTGGTGAGGACATTCGGGGCCCTGCAGGCGACGCTCCCCGCCGGCGCTCGCCGTGTGCACGGTCTCCTCCGTGGAACGGCAGATCCCTAGCTAGGCATCGGCTTGTGCTATGGACGCGCTTCCTGGTTGACTTTGCAGGTGGCGGTGGACTTCATGGGTAGGTTCGTTTCCATCTTCAGTTTGGCAGGATTTGCTCAGAGGGCGTAATTCAACCTAATAAGACACCAAAGCACCAGTGCTGTGCCCAGCATTAGGCAAATGAGGTCATTTCCACACCATCGCCCAAAGCCCTTCAGGACATTTGTCTTCTGTACACCAAAGACAATGTCATTATTTAAAGAATTTTGTCCATTGTGCAGGTTAACATTACAGTGTTGTATCCAAAATGAATTCTGGTTTTCCTGCCCTCCTATTCCCCGGAGAAGGACGCTCAGACACAGAAAATGCCTGTGGCAGCA
>NW_021895022.1:0-621 GCF_006229205.1 Suricata suricatta
TCTGTGAGCCCGAGTTTAGGCCCCGGTGAGCCTAAATTCGTAATAAAGCCCTTTGCTTTTGCATGCGTGCTTCGGCCTCCCTGGCGGTCTCTGGTTTCTGGGGGCGATAAAGAAATCTTGGGTACAACAATATCAACTAGTAAACATTAAATACAAATAGATATTCAACCTTAGTAGAAAATAAGTAAAAATGAAAAACAACTCTAAATATAACTTGTAACTCTGAAAATACTGTTTTGGCAAGAAAAATAACTGATCATTTTTATATTCCACTGATAAAGGCAACTACTTTTTAGAGCAATTAGCAACATCTTGTAACTCTGAAGAGTTTATAACTACTATTTAGAAAGGATACTTATAGGTATATACACCAGATAAATAACCACACATACTTATAAGGGGATAATTCAAGGGTGGCTCAGTTGGTTACACGTCTGACTTCAGCTCAGGTCATGATCTCACAATTTGTGATTTCAGGTCCTGTGTCAGGCTCTGTGCTGACAGCTCAGAGCCTGGATCTTGCTTCAGATTCTGTGTCTCCCTCTCTCTGCCCCTCCCTGGCTTGTACTCTCTCTTTCTGTCTCTAAAAAATAAGTAAACCTTAAAGGGGATAGTTCAAAA
>NW_021895023.1:0-621 GCF_006229205.1 Suricata suricatta
ATCAGTAGGAAACATTGTCTCCTAAGTAAGGATGGAGATCTTTTTATATTTCTGTAAACAAATGTTTGCCATTTAATTAGAATATATTCATGAACTCTCATGTAATTTTAAAAAGCATAAACATTAAATTTGAAGTAAAATTATACGGTAGAATAACTGGAAAAATCAATTTCAAAATCTGTAGTCCTCAGCAAAGGCTTTCAGTCTGTGTTCCAAGCAGATAGAAGGGAAAGAAAATAAGAGCAAATGTCAAAACCTTAGGTCTTTAATACTCTTAAGAATATCCAAACATAAACTCTTTAAATACTTCATTGTTAGGCATTAAAGCTACTGCACAAGAAACTCCATCAAGTCCAGAAAAGTTACCATCTTTTCAGCAGAGGAATGGGCTAGGAGTCAATTCAGGGTAAGCAATCTACAGTGCCTGCTACAGAGTTCTTAGGAAATCTGTAAATTTAAGTAAAAAAGAAACATTAATATAGGCCCTCTCAAATCTTAAAATAGAGTGATTTCACAGAGTTCTACTTTTGTCTCTAACCTAATTTTAATCATTTTTCCCTGAAAATTGCAGATATGCAAATTGATGTTGTAGGAATGAAAATTATAAATGTAAAATCAGGG
>NW_021895024.1:0-1385 GCF_006229205.1 Suricata suricatta
ACAAATGATAAAGTAAATAATAATTATAGATTATAGAATAATTATAGACTTTTTCAAAATTAAAATGTTCTGATTTATGAAATAAAAGACAAGCCACACACTGACAAGAATATTAAGGATTTGTCTCTCAAATATCTGAGGAATAATCCAATTTTAATAATAAAACAATAAAAAAGGGAGGGAGATCTGAGCAGATACTTTAGGAAATATATATGGATGAAAAAGAAACATAAAAAGATGCTCAGTATTTAGTCATTAGGAAATTCAAATTAAAACATCAATGAGAAATGACTATGTGTCCGGTAAAATAAACAGACAAAACTGTCCATACCAAACAGTAAGGATGCAGAGCAACAGAAACTCTTTTTTCATCCTAGTGTCTATAGAAATGGTGGAACCACTTTGGAAAACCTTTTGTCAGTTTCTTACAATTTAAAGATACATAGGATTCAGTAATGATACCTCTAGATGTTTACCCAAGGGAATCAAATACTTGTGCTCACACAAAAACTCGTATATAAATGTTTAAAGCACTTAATTTATAAACTCATCAAACTAGAAACTGCCGAGATGTTCTTCAAAGTTGAATGGATAAACCATAGCATATCCATAGCATAGAATTCTATTTAGCAACAATACAATTATGGATTTTAAACACACTTTGCTAACTGAAAAAGACTTAAAAGCATACATATTACATGATTCCACCCTTGTGATAACCTGGAAAAGGGGAAATTATTAACATAGCAAACAAATCAGTGGTTGCCAAATATTAGGAAAAGTTGACTACAAAGAGGCTACACAGGAAACTTATAGTGATTAAATTAGCCTTTATGTTAATATGATTTGAACATATGATGATATGTTTATCAAAACCCACATACCTTCTACTCCACATAGAGTGAACTTTATTGTTAGAACAGCAGCGCCTAGAATGCTATGGGAATTCCAGGATGGCTATGTACACTGTGACAAAATCTATCTTTATTATCAATGGAGGACATAACCTAACTGAAAGGGTAAACAAAAAGGGAGTTGATGTTTTACTAGAAACTGGCTAGAGACCAAAGTTACTGTACATGTGCTCATTATATCCTAATTGGCAAGTGTGTTTCTCACTAGGGTACAGATTAAAATACCTAAAGCTATATATATACACTAAAGTTGAAAAACAATTAAATTACAGATAATGAGAATCAGGGTTCTGTCAGAGAAAGAAGTTACAAATAAGCAAAGGGTAAAAAACAAAAAACAAAAAATAAAAAAACCAGAATGAGGTTTGCAGTGTTGGAAGAGAATCAGAGATATCAGCATAAATGCATGAACACAAATACCAACATACACTCAGACAGCCACACACACACCAACACACACACACACACACA
>NW_021895025.1:0-621 GCF_006229205.1 Suricata suricatta
GAAAAGGATGGAGCGTGGGTGGATTTTAATCAGATCCATCTGAGCCCAGGTAAGGGATGTCATGCTGAAAGTAGCCCCTCCTTCAAACAGGGAACCACTCCTAAAAGCACCAGGCAAGACCCATGCTGAAAGAGTGGACATGGTTTTAGAGATGATGACCTAAATCTGGAACTGCCTCATCCATCACTTTGCCCTTGTGCAATTATGACAAGTGTTCCTTCCCACTCTCCAGAGTCACACTCGAATTTTATGTATGACACTATGCCTAAGATGTTTCCATGTCCTGACACAGACTGCCGAGTAATACACTCCTGACCCACATTTACTGAGCATCTATTATATGCCAGGCACACTTCTACATGCATTAACCTTATTTTAATCTCTAAATAAGCCCCACTAGGCAGGTGTCATCCTTCCCATCACACAGTTAAGGAAATTGAGACAGAGCAGTTATATCATTTGCTTAGAGCCACCCAGTGAGAAAGTGGCTAAGCTCTAGGACACCTGGGTGGCTTAATTGGTTAAGTGTCTGACTCTTGGTTTTGGCTCAGGTCATGATCTCATGGTTTGTGGGTTCAAGCCCTGCCTAGGGCTCTGTGCTGATTGTGTGGAACCTGCTTG
>NW_021895026.1:0-621 GCF_006229205.1 Suricata suricatta
GGGCAGGTCTTCCAGATCGTGTACACTGAGTCCACCATCGACTTCCTGGACCGAGCCATATTTGATGGGGCCTCGACACCCACCCACCACCTGTCTCTCCACAGTGGTACGTGGGCCTGGGTGGATGGTGGCACAGTGGTGTTGATTGTGGCCTGTGTCAAGGCAGACGGGGGCCCCGCCGTGGCTAGCCTGGTGGCATCCCGTGTGGCTGGGGGCCAGGGAACGCTGTCTCAGCCAGTGGCTTCACTTACCTCTGAGCAGAGGACCAGGAGGGGCTCAGAGCTCTGGGGGTTGGAGGGTGGATGTGGGGAGGGACCCCCAGACCTCGCTGCTCTCTGGGTGAGGGCTTCCAGGACCCAGGCTGCCTGGGTGGTGGGCACGTGGAAGCCACCCCCTCCTTTGGTATCTGGGGAGCACCTTTGGGTGCGCTAGAGCGGGGACAGGCTTCGTCTGTGCATGGCTGGCTCTCTTAGCTCTGTGTTCTGCATAGCAGGAGTGTGCACTTGGCTCCCACTGCCAGGAGCGCCCCTTGCTTGGCCCACCTGCTCCTCTCAGAGCTCACCAGCTGCACAGACTGGTGTCTGTGTCCCTCGTGGTCTTGTCACCTGGACCTGAGGTCAT
>NW_021895027.1:0-621 GCF_006229205.1 Suricata suricatta
TGCCTACACTCATCACTCCTGATTTCAGAATGCCTGCAAGGGCTCATTGTACTGCCCTCTGGTTTATTTCTTGGATAGAGGTTTATTTATTGATAGCATCCCATTTGAGGCTACCTGTTAATACTCATGACCTGAGGCTGCTACACAGCACCTGTGTTATACAACAGCACCTTTTTTATGACCTAAGATGTCACAGTCTCATGAGTAATGAGGTGCTTGTAAGAGTTATTGAAGCATTGACTGTGGATTCTTTAACCAATCCACAATTTGCAGAAGATGAGGCACCATCATAAAGAATTTATCAAAATGATTCATCTCTGTTGCTGTGGACAGATTACATTCTCATTCTGTCTCTGAAAGTTTATAACCAGTCTCTGATTAGTTACAAATGTATTATTAATAATCCCTAGAAAAGCAATTTATTTTTGCATAGGCTAAGCATTGCTTATTTTGCTCATGCCCAGAAAAATTTTCAACAAACACACCTGATTTCATAAAACTTGACCCTCCCCAAACAAAACATAAAGCAGTATTCTGTTTCTCCCAGCAGGTCTACCTATCATCTATTCATTAGTACCTTAAAGCGTGAGTTGGCCAGTTGGGTTAAAGTTAAAAGCTTAG
>NW_021895028.1:0-621 GCF_006229205.1 Suricata suricatta
TTGCTCCCACCCGCCTGTCCCCTGGCCACCATCAGTCTGTTCTCTAGAGTTAAGAGTCCTTTTCCTTGGTTTGCCTCTCTCTCTTTATTTTCCCTTCACTCATTTGTTTTTTTCTTAAACTCCACATAAGAGTGAAATCATACGGTATCCGTCTTTCCCTGACCAACTGACTCTACTTAGCGTAATACTCCCTAGCTCTTTCAGCGCCATTGCAAAGGGAATGGCAAGATTTCATTGTTTTGATGGCTGAGTGATATTCCATTAAATATAATATATTTCTATAGTCACATCTGTATGCATTAGTTGATCGACACGTGGCTGTTCCCACAGTTTGGCTGTTACAGATAACGCTGCCGTAAACAGCAGATTGCATTAGAAGATAAAACGTTACAACAAAACAATATAACGCTTTCTGAAGAGTGTCACAGAATATTATATTCTGGAAAAAAAAGGGTGAAAAACAGGTGTGGCTATTTATACTCTATGGACATCTAGGGTATTTTCCCGAACTCACATTCTCTGAGAGTATTCTGTTTCTTCTCTGATCCCCACCAAGATGGACAAAGAAAGGGGGGTAATTATATTTATATTATAAAAACTGTGTAGAAATACTCTGTTTTT
>NW_021895029.1:0-621 GCF_006229205.1 Suricata suricatta
GATTTGAACTTAATATGGTGCATTAATGTATTCTTGATAATTAAATGCATTTCCAAGGGTTAGTTTATGTAATCAAAAAAAGTTATGCTTCCATGAGCAATCCATTCAGTTATTCAAAGGTTTAAAAGTTTTAAGAAGTGTATAATGGCTGAATCATGGGAACTAATCCTGAGAAACGATAGAAGAAATGTTAATGAAACATCAGAAGGCAGATCAAATACAGATGAAACCAAAATGAACTTCTAGGCTGACAAAGACTGACAGAGAACACTGATGAAAGAGGAGAACAATTGGTGATGAAAAGGGGTGAAACTGTGTAGAGTCGATCAAGTAAAAGTACCAGGTTCAGATAATCAATGGCTGTAGTAACCAATGAGAAAGGACATGTCAGAAAAATGCATCACCACAGTGAGCTAGCAAAGCAATTTATTGAAGACACATATTAACACATAAAATATAAGATTCATATGGTCATGTTGAAAAAGTTTGAGTCCAAAGTTTGGGGTATTTTTCTGTAATGAGAGGTACAACTGAAAGCCAGAGAACTTGCCTAAGAAGATAACTCCATAATGGCAGTCCCATCAGTGGGGACCCACACATGGTTCTTACATAGGTATCTTC
>NW_021895030.1:0-621 GCF_006229205.1 Suricata suricatta
TTACAATTCACTCTTGGTGTTGCACATTCTATGGGTTCGGACAGAAGTAGACGGGCACTCCTTGGAGACCCTGCAGCTTCAGTTCCGGACCACCCTGGAAAGGCGAATGTTGCAATAAAGTGAATATCACAAGGAAGTGAGGCAAATGAATTGTTTGGCTATCCAGTGCTTTTAAAGGTCACATTTATGCTATATCCTAATCTAAGTGTGCGATAACGTATATCCAAAGAACTACGTACATGCCTTCATTAAAAATCCTTTGTTGCTGAAGAGTGCTACCCATCATCTGAGCTGTCAGCAGGTTATAACGTTTGTGCTGGTTGTGACGTCTTGCCTTGATGTTGACGCTGCTGACGGATTGGGGTGGCAGTTGGAGGGAAGGCTGAGAGGGCTGCGGCTGTCCCTTCAAATAAGACAATGATGATGTCTGATGCGTAGACGGACTCTTCCTTTCACGACCGATTTCTCTGTGGCAGGCGATGCTGGTTGACGGGATGATACCCACAGGAGAACGACTTTCGCAGTTGGAGCCAATCCTCTCAACCTCTTTGCTATTTTTCCAACTAGGTTCATGTAATATTCTGCTTTTGCTGTTGTCATTTCAACAGACGTCACAGCATT
>NW_021895031.1:0-621 GCF_006229205.1 Suricata suricatta
TTTACTTCTGTGTCTCCCCTTCACAAGACAGATCAAAAGAAAGAAATACATATCATTCGACTATATGTATATTTGTTTTTATGAAAAATTATATATTCTTATTTTAATATTATTAAATCATTTTATATTATTAAATTAATGCTATGAATATAATAAAATCGAGCTTTAGAATATACCTTCAACCACTATCTGTAAACACATGCAAAATATCTACACATATGTAAATGAAGTCAATCTTTTTTCTTTGTATCTCTGTCTTTCTTTCTCCAAATATATCATTACATGTCTATATACATACACATTAATATAAAATTCAAATACATATCTTTTGTTATTTAAGAAATAGCACAATTTTTCAGGATAGTTACCTTCCTTGTAGATTTTTAAAACTATTGAAAATGCTGAGTGGTTCTGTTATTTAACAAGTTTGTGAACTGTCTAGTTACAGTTATTTACACTATAATCAAACAACTAAAGCAAGAGTAATAATAATGTGTATATATCTACATATATGCATAGATAGATAGATAGATACACACACACAATAAAGAAATTTAATCATGAAATCCCATTCATTCATTTCATTTATTCAATAAATGACATCATATCTGTATGCACCAG
>NW_021895032.1:0-621 GCF_006229205.1 Suricata suricatta
CCATCGCTCCCAGCTCAGGGTACCCACCTCACCAAATCGCCCCACGTCAGTAGTGCCTCCAGGAAGTCACCCTCCCACCCCCCACCACCACTCCCTGTCCCCGACTCTGGTGATTTCTGTATATATTTTTAATAATAGCCCTTAAAACTCAAATTTCACTTTCACCATTTAAAATGTCTATTAATAATATATGAGACATGTCATTATTAGCTCATTTGATTCTCGCCTCCAATCTGAGCAGGGGGTATTATTATTGCCGTTTTACAGCGGAGGAAACTGGGGCCCAGAAGGGTTAAGACTGAGGGTCTGAACCAAGGTCTCCGCCCCTCCCAGTCCTGGCCCCCATCTGCTGGGCCACTTGAGAATCATTTGTGGATGTGTGGGTGCTCTGCATGGAAATGTGAGATTCCTGAAGGGAGAGACTGTGTCTTGTCTGCCTTAATATTCACCAGGTGGAGCAGAGGGTCGGCCCAAAACACAAGGCAGGGAGGGAGAGAGGAAGAGAAGGAAAGACAAGTCTTTGGGGTGTTTAGTTTGGGAGGATTGGGCACGCGCATCTCTGAACGTTCACTTCTTCATTCGACAAATGTTCATTCAGCAGCTGCTGTGTGTTATGGACGA
>NW_021895033.1:0-621 GCF_006229205.1 Suricata suricatta
AGGGCCATGTGTGCAGAGGCAGCACAGGGCCGGGGAGGACCATGCAAGGAACAGCGGTGCAGAGTGGTGGAGAGCTGAGGGGAAGACAAAGAGAGACTAAAAACGCTCACAGAGTGATCACTGGAGAGGGGAGACCTTGACCTGGGATGGAGAGACATAAACATCCCATATATAGCCTCTGGGCACGGGAGAGAAACTCGTCCCCCTCAGCGGGCTTGTTCTCCCGTGGGCTCAACAGCTCTCTGACTTCAGGCAGAGTCAGGGAAAAGCTGGCTCCCCAGTCCCCTTGTTCAATCCCAGCTAGAAAGCCGCCAGCCTGTGTGAGGTCATTTTAACTAGGGCAGCAGCATTAAAGTGCATGGAAAGAAAAGAAAACCCTCTCACATGCATAAATGAAAGATGGTACACAAAGAACTCACATCTTTTCAAGCTTCTTATTTAATACATTCCATCAAGGACAGAAATTACATGCCGGTTTTTTTCTCCCCCCATAGGAAGTGTGTCTTGGGCTTTTCCCTTATTATTTGCTTTACTTTTTTTTTTTTCTTTTTTCTCTTCTTTTTTTTTGGTGGTGGGGGTGGTTATGTTTAAATGAAGTTGCTTTTACAACACCAAAGACTT
>NW_021895034.1:0-621 GCF_006229205.1 Suricata suricatta
TTTTTTTTATGTTTATTTATTTTTTGAGAGAGAGAGAGACACAGAGTGTGAGTGGGGGAGAGGCAGAGAGAGAGGGAGACACAGAATCTGAAGCAGGCTCTGGGTTCTGAGCTGTCAGCACAGAGCCTGATGGGGACTCAAATTTACGAGTTGTGAGATCATGACTGAGCTGAAGTCAGACACTCAACCAACTGAGCCCCCCAGGCACCCCTGGGTCCTATTTCTAACAGAGGAGATATTCAGAATAACGTTCTCCTGTCGGCCAGCCTGAGAGACACAGGGAGGCACCATTAATGACTCTTGTCAGAAAAGGGAGGTAAAGTATCTTCTTTCATACAGACAAACAAATGAGTCAAGAAAAGGGAATCATTATGTTTTTATTAGGTAGTTATTTTTTTGATGAGTTAAAATTTTATGAAAACCACCTGTATTTATTGGAATTATTATCTTTATTTATTTTAATTATTCTGTAGAAATGAATCACTTTGCGATCAATCAAATGTTAGCACATAAATATCAGTTGGTGAATTCCGTCCCATGTCAGCATCCCAGGCTTCCATTCACTAGGTTCCAGTAGCAACCCCACCCCCAGCCCAGTGGCCATGGAAATTGTCTCCACAC
>NW_021895035.1:0-1385 GCF_006229205.1 Suricata suricatta
CATTTGGGGACGGTGCCCTTCCTGTAACCTGTTGACCTCAGGCTGCGGCAGGGGCCCCAGAGGACGCCAGGATCAGGCAGGCACGTCAGTGCACGACGTGCAAACTTGAATTCTGTAAAACTTTCCTTAATAGTGATACCCGGCATACATTTTTCAACTTTAACTCCAGGCATACTTCAGAGACACAGTGGGTTCCAATCCAAGTCCCCAAAGTAAAGCAAATGCAGCAATAAAAAAGGTCAAATGAGGGGCGCCGGGGTGGGGGGGGGGGGGGGGGCTCAGTTGGTTAAGCATCCAACTTCGGCTCAGGTCATGATCTCACAGGTCCTGGGTTCAAGCTGTCTGTGCTGACAGCTCAGAGCCTGGAGCCTGCTTAAGAATCTGTCTCCCTCTCTCTGCTCTCCCCCCATTCACTCATGCTCTCGCTCACGTTCTCACGCTCTCTCTCACACTCACGTTCTCATGCTCTCTCTCAAACTCACGTTCTCACGCTCTGTCTCTCAAAAATAAACATAAGGTCAAATGACCTTTAAAAAGGTCAAATGAACAGTTGGGTTTCCTGCCATGTATAAACGTTACTTTGTACTATAGTATACTAAGTGCAAAAGCATTATGTCTAAAACAACTCACATAATTTTAAAAAACTTCATTGCTAAAAAGTGCTACCGGAGCCTCCAGCGAGTCATAATCACTGATCACAGATCGAAACAAATATAATAATAAAAAAGTTTGAACCTCTGTGAGAATTACCGAAATGTAGCCCAGAGAAGTGAGCAAAGGCTGCTGGAAAACTGGTGCCACCAGCCTTGCCCGACACTGGCTTGCCACGACCTTCAGCTGTGAGGGCCGCACCACGCGTGAAGCACGATACAGCAAAGCAGCATAAAACGAGGCCTCCCTGTCCCGTTGGATAAAACTCACAGCGTGGGAGCAAGACTTCAGCGTGCCTCGATTACAAGGTGTCATTTCAGGGTTTCTCACGTTTCCTCGGGCCCTCTCACTAGTCACCCTTCCGTGTTTGTTTCCGTGTTTGAAAGGTGACCCCATTCTGTTAACTAATCGCCATTACTTGTTCTAGCACCCCGCCCACCCCCACCCCGCCAACCCACAGAAATATCCTCTTTGTAACGAACCTTAACTTCCCCTCCAAGAGTTTGGGGTGAAGGAAGATTTCTTTCCCTCTCTGTGATTTCTGAGTAGGGTCAGGAAACGTCCCGATGCCCTATTCCAACAGTCCTGTGATGCTGACCTTGAATAACAGACCTTACCCTCTGGCCATGAACACCTGTACATCTGCATAACCTCAGAGTCCTGGGCCTTACGGAAAACAGCTAAGGCCCAACATGGATTCTCCTGGGACCCTGGCCGGGCCGCAGTCTGCAGTG
>NW_021895036.1:0-621 GCF_006229205.1 Suricata suricatta
TGTGTGTGTGTGTGTGTGTGCACGCGCGTGTGTGTGTCTGGTTTTGGTGTTAGGATAATGCTGGCCTCCTAAGAAGTTTAGAAGCATTCTTTCTGTTCGTTTCTTTAACAATAATTTGAGAAAGAAAGGTACTAACACTTTAAATTTTTGGTAGAATTTACCTGTAAAACTTTCTGGTCCTGGACCTGTTTTTAAACAGGAGTTTTTAAATTATTGATTCAATTTTGTTACTTGTAACTAACTGGTCTATTCAGATTTTCTGTTTCTTTACAATTCAGTTATAGATAGTTGTGTATTTCTAGGAAGTTATCCCTTTCTTTTAGGTTGTTCAATATTGAAATATAATTTTTATAGTATTTTTTTACAATCCTTTCCATTTCTTTGGTGTCATTTCTAACCTCTCCCTTTTAGTTTCTAACTTTATATATTGACTCATCTCTCTTGATGAGTCTGCCTAGAGTTTCTTTACTTATCCTTTCAAAGGACCAGCTTTAAGTTTCATTGATTTTTTTCTATTGTTTTATAAGTCCTTGTTTAATTTACTTTCACTCTGATCTTATTTTCTTCCTTCTACTAACTTTGCTCTTTATAGGACATTTAGTTCTAAAATTGGATTGTTTA
>NW_021895037.1:0-621 GCF_006229205.1 Suricata suricatta
GCCCCAGGCTCTGAGCTAGCTGTCAGCACAGAGCCCAACATGGGCTTGAACCCATGAATTGTGAGATCATGACCTGAGCCGAAGCCAATGCTTAGCAGACTGAGTCACCCAGGGGCCCCAGTTTTATTTATTTTTGAGAGACAGAGAGAGACAGCATGAATAGGGGAGGGTCAGAGAGAAGGAGACACAGAATCCGAAGGCAGGCTCCAGGCTCTGAGCTAGCTGCCAGCACAGAGCCTGACGTGGGGCTTGAACCCATGAATCTGAACTGAAGTTGGAAGCTTAACTGACTGAGCCACCCAGGGGCCCCTCTTTTCTTTTTCCTGATTCAAGCTCTGTAATTATTAGGTAGATGACAAGTGATTTTGTCATCTGTTGATGACAACTGTTGATGTCAACTGTTGATATGGCCTTTATGGTTTGGCTATGCATTTTGTGAAATAAGAAAAAAAAATGCCACTAGAAATAGAAGAACTGATACAACCAGGGAACTAGATACACCTTACTTCGTGAAAAGAGAAGGGAATATTTTTTTAAATCTTATTTGATTATTTTTTCTTTTTTCTTTTATTATTTTATTTTATTTTTACTATTACCTTATTATTAATGTAATATTTATTC
>NW_021895038.1:0-621 GCF_006229205.1 Suricata suricatta
CAAAGCAATTTTGTACTCTTTCTGCTTCCTTATGGTATTTAATTTCTTGAAATTAAAAGGTGAATACTGAAAGACTTACACCAGTAGGATGAATGATTGTATATTTAAATGTATTTGTAAGGTGTTTTCATTAATTTTATTACATTGCAAGAGAACTTTCAAAGACTAATAAGTGATAGCAATAACAAAGTAATGATTATGTAGAGATAAAAGTTTATGTGTTAGAATCAAAATTCAGGCAAATGATTAAAATGCAAACAGGAAATCATTATATCGAGATTATAGAAGACACAACATCTAGAGAAAACTCAAAAACAAACTTAGCCGCTAATTTAAGAGTCAGCCAGGTTTTCAGCCTTGGGCTTAATTAGTAGAATAACTGTGTCTTCAGGGTAACCAAAAGAGATATGGCTAGCATCTGTTTTACATATTTTAATAAAATATTTAATTAAACATTAATATCAAGTTTAATTAATTGTATATCCCTTGTGCTAGATATTGTTGTTCTGTGTTATCCTTTTAATTTTTATTGTGTACATATGTCCAATAAGAAATTCTTTTTACTGAGTATATATATCTAATTAACATACATGTATATGTGAATTTGTTTTATATTTTTTT
>NW_021895039.1:0-621 GCF_006229205.1 Suricata suricatta
TATGGATTTCTGTACTATCTTCACTGTTTTCTTGTAAGTCTAAAACTGTTTGAAAATACAAAGTGAATTTAAGCAAAAGCCTAGATTATGTATAATGCATTGGTCCCAATTTTATTGAGATACAATAAGTTTAAGATATGCAACATGGTGATTTGATACATGTATATTTCTATCTATACCCCTCAAATTGGTATTTCTCAAAATTAATTATAAATAAGCATTCTTTCTGCTGCTGAATGGATAAAAGAAAATTAG
This sequence comes from Suricata suricatta, assembly GCF_006229205.1. Classification (NCBI taxonomy): domain Eukaryota; kingdom Metazoa; phylum Chordata; class Mammalia; order Carnivora; family Herpestidae; genus Suricata; species Suricata suricatta. The sequence continues at coordinate 256 of NW_021895039.1, forward strand.
GAACACCAAGTAAACTGAGAGTCCATTGAGACGGAAAGGCCATTTGCAACTTTTTCCATCTCGGGAGCAATTCCAACATCACCTGGCCGTCTCTAGGGAGCTCCTCTATATTGTAGCCAAGATTTAAACATTGCTCAGGTTTGGGTGATGAAGCCCTTTCTGGTTTCCAATATTTTATGATTTTATATGACTCTATTGATGATTTAGAATAGGGTTGAATTCTAGAATACCGAAGCCAAGGCAAATGTTTGAATTCATGCTTTGTATCCAAACACAAAGGAAAAGATCATATGCCATTCAAAGAAATTGTCTATTAAGTGGTGGTTTTCCAGAGAAGTTGCCTGCTAATTAAGAGAATCGATTTTT
>NW_021895040.1:0-621 GCF_006229205.1 Suricata suricatta
GTACTGGAGCCTGTGCCGGGGTGGGGGCTCCTGGGGTGGGCTCAGTGGGACCGCCCGGATCTGGGGTGCTGGTCTCCTGTCTGCACTCCTGGTGCTGTGGTGGCCGCAGACTCCGTCCCCGGTGGGAGTGGTTTGCATGACGAAAGTGTCGCGCCAGCGGACAGGGCTGTGTGCTTGGGCTGCCGGCCTGGCCGGTACGTCGTCTCCAGAACACCGCTCACAGTAATTGGTTTGAGAAACGTCGTGGATCAATTAAAATTTAACATCTCTTTTTCGCCAACATTTGGGAGGAAATTAAAACAAAGCAGGCCTTGCCAAAAAGCCTGTGGGCCGTGGTGAGATCAAATTAGGGAGGAAGACGGGCAGCAGGGGTGGGGGAGGCAGGTGCCGGCAGAGCAGCCCCTGGGGCCTGAGTGCCTGCACCGCGCCCCTTCCTGGATCCCCGGGAACCACCCGGCGCTGCGGCTTTAATCAGTGCTCGCTCTCGCTCCCTGACTCCTTTTCCATCTTAAATTCTGTCTGAACTTGGGAAGCCGCCAGCAGGGGGGTAAGGAGCAGCTGCTGTATTCTCCGCAGCCCACCGTGTCCTCCGACCCCTGGGCTGGAGGCACCCAGCGATTG
>NW_021895041.1:0-621 GCF_006229205.1 Suricata suricatta
ACTGCCTGGGTGTGGGTTCTGGGTCCCCCCCCCCTTCAGAGCTATGTGATCTTCAGAAGATAACTTACCTTCTGTGACTGAACCCCCTTCAGTGTCTGTCCTAACTGCAAAGCCAGGGCCACAGTAATAGTGCCTCTCTCTCATAGGGTTGCCTTGAGGATTAAAGGGATCTGCATGTCCGAATCTCCGGGGGGGGGGGGTGCTCTTTAAAGATTTCAAAACCCAGGACACGTGCAGACCAAGGAACTCTCAAGTCTGAGGTGACACAGAGGCGTTCGGTATTTTTGAAGCTTCCCTAGTTGACTCCACAGTGCGACAAGTTTGGAAGCCCCTGGGTTAAAGTGCTCCGCACGCTGGTTTTGAGCCTTCGGTGTACACTTCTGGAATTACTGCATCTCCAGGAGGTCCAGCGCACACCGGGACCCCCTCCCCGGTCCCCACCCCCTTCGTTGCTAACCCTGCTCTCCAGGCTTTGTGGGCCCCAGGTTTAGAAGCCCCGGCCGGTGCATGCTGGGACTTGTAGTCCCTTTGGCTTGCTGACCCCCGCCTCGCCTCCCATTGGCTTTCTCAGACGCCCAACCCGAAGCTCCACCAATCAGCGTAGCGCGGTGGGCCATTAAA
>NW_021895042.1:0-621 GCF_006229205.1 Suricata suricatta
CCCCTTCCCCACATCATCTGCTGGAGGACCTGGCTAAGGGGATCTCCCTCCCGCCAAGCGCCCTCACCCGGGAAGTGACCTCTCCCTACCTAGCTTGGGACCTGGTCCTCACCCTGGAGCCCCACCTACCTCTGGAGCTGGCAGGGGCTCCCAAGGCCCAGCGTGGGGCCAGATGGGCCTCAGGAGGGCAGCGGCTGCTAGCAGGTGCACAGTGTGGGGCGCCTGGGAGCGCCTGTATGCCGCATGTTTGTTGAATAAAACAGAGAACAATGAGTCCGTGAGGACTCCCTGTTATTTATCCAACCTAAGTGAAAACTCCTTCTTAGAGTCCCACTTCGGCCTCCAGCTCCCTTTCCAGTTCCTCCCCCCGCCCCTAGCTTTCCTGTGCATTCCAGAAACTCTGCAACCTTCACCCCCACTGCCTGCCTCCTCAGGGGCCCCTGGCTTTCTCTCTCTGGCTGGGATGCACAGGCGGCTTCCCTCTCTGCCCCTCTCAGCAGGCCCGTCTCAAATCCCAGGGACTCCTTGGGCCCAACCCTGATCCTCCCGCACGTGGAGCTGTCTTCTCACCTCCTCCCGCACTCTTCGCGGGCCACGCAGCAGTTATCTGGGCATTGGTCT
>NW_021895043.1:0-621 GCF_006229205.1 Suricata suricatta
AGGGTACTCTTAGTTTTCTATGGGTGTTAACAGGCTAAACTACTCTGGCTTATACATTGATTGACTACGAATTCTATCCTCGGAAAGTCCACAACCATCAATTTTGATACTGTGAGAACATTCTCCCACTGACTTCTCAAGCAACTGCTCAACACAATTGCCATATTGCCCAATCCGAACATTTTGGCCCAGGTCAGAGATGGGTAAGGCAGTTTTTCGGCAGTGGTATCTCTGGTTCTATTTTACAATGGCTCCAGTCCTGTCAATTTTTCACAGATGAACATATTTGTGAGCAAAGCATACTCAGTATTTCACACTCCTCAATATATCAGACTTCTCAAAGTAAATGGATATAGAGATAAAAGTTTTCAAGTAAGTGGCACAAATTACAAGACTTTTTGTTTTTGTTTTTGTTTTTCTAGGTTGTGTCAATTCAGACCCCCACTGTTATGGACTGAAGTGTATTCCCCCAAAATTCTTATCATGATGCCCCAAACCCCAAAGTGACTGTATTTGGAGACAGGGCCTTTAAGGAGGTAATTAAGGTTATATGATGGCATAATGGTGGCCCTGTTCCCAAGAAACTGCTTTCTTTATAGGAAGAGGAAGAGGCAACAGGAG
>NW_021895044.1:0-621 GCF_006229205.1 Suricata suricatta
ATTTATATGATCTATTACTATGGTTTTATTGGTAAAACTTCCTTCTCCAAAATGTTGTATATAAACAGATTAATCACTGAATTTTAATAAAAGAACTCAAATTTACTTTTTAAGTGCACTGAGTTCGTGCATTAAGCCAATCAATCAGTCAGTCAGTTAGTCAATAAATGTTAATTGAAAACTGGACTCTGTATATGACTAGGTTTGGGGCCAGAAAAACTAACACTAACACACATTCAAAGAAGGCAGTAGTGAAATTTCTACATTTACTGTAACTGTAAACTGTTAAGCGTAAGGACTAATTAACATTTTAAATTAGTAAGTAATTCAAGCTCTAACTTCTATTACTGAAAATTAGGTAAACAAATCCCATATTTCTCCATGGTGTTCCATTTAACAATATTTCATTATGACTATACATTTGTTGTATTACATATATCCCACTTTGATTCATGTAGAGAAATGAGAGACCAATTGTTCTAACTAATGCAGATAATAATCAAAATCAGATATAGTATGCAAGTCTCCCCAAATTATTTCCTATTACTGAGTGTATGTTCTATAAACTACATATGACCAACTTTAATGTCAAAACACACACAAACACATATATAAAAAAAA
>NW_021895045.1:0-621 GCF_006229205.1 Suricata suricatta
CGGAGGCGGCCCAAGGCCCTAGGCACCCAGTCGGTGGCCGGGGTCACCCTGGACCCCACCACAATACAGGCTCTCAGTAGGTCACCACAAGGCACCCTGGCGGGCTCGGCTCAGAGGCAACACGGCAGTGGTGTCTACACAGACAGCGTGGGGGATGGTGAGCTGAGCTCCTGCCTCACCTCCTTTTCCTCTCTGGACCAGGAAAAGTTCAAAGACACTGAGTTATATGGTCCCTTCCAGGTTAAAAAATGATCCTAATAAGCCCTCTGGTCTTATACACCACAGAGGACCGCCAGGTTTTGTGAGCAGCCTCGCCCCCGCCCCCCCAAGCCCACCCCAGTCTCAGCTCTGAGGTCATCGCCTCCAGGACGCCTCTCCTGGTCCCCAGAGCCCGAGCTCTCATCCATCACAGCACATGTAGGACTTTTGTAATGACCTCCATGAAAGGGGTTCTCAGGCTGATTGATTCCCTATTCCCCTGGGAATGCCTGGCACCACCTGGAGACATTTTTGCTTGCCAAAACCTACAGAGAGGAGGCTGTGCTCTGGCATTAGCAGGCAGAGGCCAGGGACGCTGGTATAAATAGCCAACAATGCCCAGGACCGTTCCCCACAACAAAG
>NW_021895046.1:0-1384 GCF_006229205.1 Suricata suricatta
ATTTATCTTTTTAATTTTATTTAAAAATTTCAAAATGTTTTAATTTTCACTGCTATGTCATTGAGTTGAAGTGCCTGAGTCTCCTGCTGTTGTTTTTCTTTGTTTTTTATTTTTAACATATATGATTTGTTGCTCTGGGATTCAGAGTAAGGTAATTTTATTTTTCAATTTAAAATTTTATTTTAGTTTATTTGAACATTTTTAAATTTAATTAATTCCGTTTTGGAGCTATTGCTTTTATGCATTTGGTAAAGGGAGTATGGAGAATGGCAGGCCTCCATTTCAACTTTCCAGAATTCTTTAATCTGTCAGCCTGGAAGCATAGTTAAATAGGAGATTGTGCACTAAGGTAGACGTGGGAAGGGGGAGTCGCAACCTTTGAAATCTGCCTAAGACCAAATAAGCAACAATTTCAAACAAGGTTCCATCAACCCAACAAAGGCGGAGGCCAGTCTACCCAAGTGGAAGGATAAGGGGAGACTTCTGCCTTGGGGAGATCGCTGGCATTCAGATTCCTGAGAGTACCAAATGCGTTAGTGAACATTCCTTTGAGGAATGTCTGGCACCTGAGATTTTTATCTTCCTCTTTTTTTTAAGTTTATTTCTTTATCCAGTGAGAGAGGGAGAGAAGGAGGGCACAAGAGCAGGAAAGGGGCTCCCAGCTTGCGGCTGTCAGCATGGAGCCCTCTTGGGGTCCACTGCCTCCCTATCTGCCCCTCCCACCTCCCCCACTCAAGCTCTCTCTCAAGAATAACATAAACCTTAAAAAATGGAATCTCTTAACTGTCATATGTACCACGTGGCAGTGTTAGGTCTAGTCCTTAGGTTACGTTATCTTCCTGGCACGTGTTTATCTTAAAACTCGAGGTTTTTACCTTTTGGCAACTCCAGGCACTTCCTCCACCCACCCGTCTAGTACACACAAATCTGATTTTTTTCCCATGAGTTTCTTGTTGTTTTTGTTGTTGTTGTTGAAGATTCCACATATAAGTGAGATCAGGAGGTGTTTGTGTCAAGAACATTTTAATGGATGTCCCCTCAACTATGTTGCGAATACAGCTAAGGGTTGTTTTGTGAAAGCAGTATTAGAAATATGGAACTAGGATCCGTGTATACCTCCGTGAGGCTACTTTGCATTTGGGTAGATTTGGCGTCTCGTAACCTTGAATCTCCCCAGATGAGCTTCCAGCACTGGTATTTTTTTAGACTTCATATTCAAGCGGCAGAAAGACCAAATACTAAGATGGGGAGAGGGAAAATGAAGCAACAGAGAGAGTAGAGGCCCTCAATCTCAAGTAACATTTGCCAATGGGAATGTCTGCAAATATTAAATACAAAGAAATTCCATTAACTATGATGTGTTTATTTGCACTGTTCATAGTTG
>NW_021895047.1:0-621 GCF_006229205.1 Suricata suricatta
TTTTTTTGTGGGGCAAAGGTGATTCTTCTTGTCACAAGTGGGGTTCTCTGACTTTACTGTCTTAGTTATTTGTTTCCAAACTATAATGCAGGTCCCAAAAGCCACGAAGAAACTGCAGGCACCCTAGAATGAATATTGCTTTCCAGAGCTGTCTAGCTTCAGGATAAAATGGTGGAAACCTTATACACACGCTCCTCAGTTAAGGACTTCAGCAGACACAGAAAGGGCATGGTTAGATAGATCTCTTAAACTCAGAAAGGACCTGAGGATCTGCCACTACAGGCTCTCTGTTCCTCCTGGACTCCAACCTTGAAAACAGGTTATTTCTTAAAGGTTACTTCTGTGGTATATCTCCATCACAAAAGTCAGAATATCTCTATTTAGATGTACATTGTTATATACTCATAAAATTATGAGATAAAGACCTCCAGTCAGATTTAAATTCCAGATAAACAACAAATAAATTTTAGTAGAATGTTCCATGCAATATTTGAGACATCCTTATGAATAACAATGATTTGTTTATCTGAATTTCAAATTTAACTGAATTCTGGGCTTTTCCCCTACAAATCATGCACCCTAATATTAATTGCCTATTACAAAAAACAGTTTCGTATAGTA
>NW_021895048.1:0-621 GCF_006229205.1 Suricata suricatta
GTGAGGCTCAAACTCATGAACCATGAAATCATAACCTGAGTCGAAGTCAAGCACTTAACTGACTGAGCCACCCAGGTGACCCAAGAACTACAGTTTAGATGAAAATGGCATGTAACATGAGAGAGGTTGTTTGGAGTAAAATGTTCTAAGCCCGTGCTGAAGCTGGTCTGCACTACTCTGATGTGATTTAATATTTCTGCTGGGGCTGCACTGGGTGGAAGTAGGATTTTCCTGAGGAAGTGTATATCCCCACTGTCAAACATCCTAATATACAACACAGCCATCAAAACAGATGAGATCGTGCATTTGTGACAACATGGATGGACACACAGTGTATTATGCTAAGCGAAATAAGTCAGACTGAGAGAGGTAAATCCCATATGAGTTCACTCATATGTGGAGTCTAAAAAACAAGTGAATAAACAAACAAAATGCAGAATCAGACCTATAAATAAAGAGAATAAACCGATGGTTGGCAGAGAGGAGGAGGGTAGGAGGAGGGCACAGTGGGTGAAGGGAAATAGGCGATACAGCTTTCCAGTTAGGGAATAAACAGTCATGAGGATGAAGGGCAAAACACCGGGAATATAGTCAATGCTATTGTCATAGTGTGTAGTGACA
>NW_021895049.1:0-621 GCF_006229205.1 Suricata suricatta
GGAGCCTGTTTTAGATTCTCCCTCTCTGCCCCTCCCCCCACCCTCAAAAAAAATAAACATTAGGGGAAAAAAGTGCTGAGAGACCCCCAGGAGCACCTAGTGTCATAGGACTTTATCATCTTGCATCCAGACGGCTCAAAAGACCCCCATGCTCCCCTTGCTGCTAGCCCAGAGGTGACACCCCGCAGTGACAGGGCAGCTCTGAGGTAAGAGGAGGGACACCAGGGCTTTGGGTCTGGTTTGCTCACTTCCTTGCCGAGTGACCTCAGGCCACGGGCTCCTCTCCTCCAGGACTGTTTCTTGTACACCGTGGATTCACCTGACTGCCAGACACTAACAGCAGACACAGCACAGCACGAAAGCTCCCCTGGAGATGCAGTGACCAGAAAGGGGTGTGAGGCTTAAAGAGCCCCTGGTTATTTATTGAGGGTCTACTAAGTCCAGGGCACTATGCCAACCACAGATGCTCAGCCTGGGAGGCAGGAACTCTAATTCTAGTCCCAGCTTTGTCTTTAACTGCGTGTGGCCTTGCCTCAAACGTGAGCATGCAAGGAATAGCCTCCCCCCCAGAATTTTTGATTTCATAGGTCTAGCGTAGGGCCTGAGAATGCGCATGTCTAA
>NW_021895050.1:0-621 GCF_006229205.1 Suricata suricatta
TTATGAGTATCTACGAGTTACCCATTGTGTAACTGCCAGAGAGGTAAAAGAATGAACAAAAATTCAGAGTAAGGTTAGTTTTCTGAATGTCTCTTCTAATCGACTCTAAGAAGTCTAGAACAAGAGCCATATCTTTATCATTCAGTAGGCATTTTATTTAGTACCTATGGTGTGCCAAGTGCTGTGGTAAGTACTGTGGTACAAAATGAAAGATATGGTTCCTGCCAATGCTGTGGTTGTAACTGATGGAGAAGAAAGGTAGATAATAAAAGTATATGCTTCTGCTGATTATTAGAGACTATCTGCTGCCAGGCACTATGCTAGGCAGTGCAAATACATTATTTATTTGGTGTACCTACCCTCTGGGGCAGGTACTATCCCTATTTTAGGGATGAGGATTCAAAGCTTGGACAGACTAAGTGACTTGCCCAAGCCCACATAGCTGTGTAAAGTGGTAGAGTTAACACTTTTAGACTCTAAAACTTGTACTCTGAGCTGTTCCTTACACAACTTTAGGAGTTGAGAATAGTCACTTCCTCTGTTGAGTCTTGATTTATAAGGAAGGGAAGGAATGGAGAGGACATTTGAGGCAGTAGAGCGAGAGGTTTATTAAGACTAGCT
>NW_021895051.1:0-621 GCF_006229205.1 Suricata suricatta
ATAACGATTTCCTCTGAGAGCTGGCATACTCAGAGAGAGCACTGCTTGTGACTTCATGTCTGGGAAACCCAGTCTATTCAAATGGCCACCAAGATGTGGTAGCTTGGTAAGTGTACCTTCCAGCAGGCGGGGACCAGAGAGAAAACTCTCACTGGTCAAAGTCAACCTCTTAGGACATAGAATAGGGCAAAAAGAAAACTCTCGCCTGGTTTTTATGTAGGTGACCCACAGTAAAGTTTGTCTAGTCTCGAGAGAACCGTGAAGTCACCAGTCTCTGAGGCTGGCTTGAACAGCAGGTTTCTAGGGCTTATGCCTGTGGTCTGCCCTATGGCTCTTCCTCCCTAAGACAAACAAGGAAAACAGCAGCCATCTCTGGGTAGAAAAGGATGAATAAAGCCAGGAGTACTCCTAACAATTCTTTGGCAGGGCCACTATACCAAGGAAATAGTTCCACAAGTATTTTCTCTTGCTAATCTAAATTTAGAAAAATAAAAAGGACGCTCAGCTCTCTCATTTCCACCTGACCCTGCAGGTAGCGATCCAGGAGGCTAATGTGGTAAGAACTTTCACCCTCTCTGACACTTGTCAGAGGCCCCAGGATCTCTCTGCTGTGGCAATGAG
>NW_021895052.1:0-621 GCF_006229205.1 Suricata suricatta
CCCACTTCTAGTGTCTGGGATCTCTGGAGACCCCTGTCTGTTGGATCCACTTGGAGTCCGCTTTTGGCCCCAGAGGGCTTCCGTCTGTTACTGTTTCCATACCTGAAAGGGTCTTTGGCCAAGACTGCTGACCTGACAGAGGCATGTAGCGTGAAGGCCCACCTTGCCCACGGGGCTCCCCAAACACCCACCTTGAACCTCATCTTGCCCTGGAGCCTCCTGGGCCACCACCCCTCTCCCCATCACACCTCAGTCACCCAGCCACCAATTCCCAGCCTCCGATTTCCTCTCTTCTCTCCCCACCTGAGGTATCTGCTGGGGAATTAACAGTCCAGCTAGGCTCACTCAGTCCTCCCACGTGGTCAAGGCTGCTATGACCTCCTAGTGTCCTTCGCCTCTTTTTCCTTGATTCTGACAGTAAGCAACCTCCCAGCCCCACTTCCGGGTGGGTACAAGACCACCCAGAATAAAGACTACATTTCCCAGCCTCCCTTGCAACCATGGGACTTTATTCTGGCCCATGTCATAAAAGAACAAGTGCCCTTTTTGTGAATTCTTGGTACTGTTCTTGAAGAGATGCATCCAATGCAGATGCTTACTGTGTACAGCCAGGACGCCAGG
>NW_021895053.1:0-621 GCF_006229205.1 Suricata suricatta
TCATGGAGAATGTGCCATGTGCTCTCTAGAAGAGGGTGAATTTCCTAGCTTCAGGGTACAGAGTTCTAAATATATCTATCAATTCCATCTGTTCCAGTGTGTCATTCAAGTCCATTGTTTCTTTAGTGATTTTCTGTCTGGTTGATCTATCCATTGCTGTAAGTGGAGTATTAAAGTCCCCTGCCATTAGCACGTTCTTATCAATAAGATTGTTTCTGTTTGTGATTAATGTTTTATGTATTTGGGTACACCCAAATTCGGTGCATAGATGTTTGTAATTGTTAGCTCTTCCTGATTGTAGAGACCCTGTAATTATTATATAATATTCTTCTTCATCTTTTGTTACTGCCTTAACTTTAAAGTCCAGTTTGTCCACTATAAGTATGGTTACTCTGGCTTTCTTTTGACTACCAGTTGCATGATAGATATTTCTCCATCCCCCTTACTTTCAATCTGAAGGTGTCTTTAGGTCTAAAACGAGTCTCTTGTAGATAGCAAATAGATGGATTTTGTTTTTCTTATCCATTCTGCTACCCTGTGTCATTTGATTGCAGCATTCAGTCCATTTACATTCAGTGTTATTGAAAAAAGTGGGTTTGGATTCATTGTGTTCTCCATAGA
>NW_021895054.1:0-621 GCF_006229205.1 Suricata suricatta
AATAACTATAAAGATTATAATTAAAGAAAATATTGTACATGGGATAACCTCTAGCATGTTTACTCTGAAAGCAATAAAGGAGTTCAGCAGAAGATAATGTAATTGTTGTTATCAGAATGGCACAAGACACTATTGCTTTTAACTCGGTTGGTGAGATGCTGTTTCGCTTCTTCTCAGAGCTCTGTGCTGGACATTTTCTTCAAAGTCCCATTTACTGAACATACATGTCAAGTAAAATCCCAAACAGGATTGTGGGTCCTTAACAAAATTTACTCTTTCTGTGTTTGCTACGACATTGCTGCACTAACTTCCTCTCTTCATATCTACAAAATGGTTCTTGAACTTAGCTTTTAACTTTATTACAAGGTGAACCAGGACACATTTTTACCAAATAGGTGACTCTATGTTATGAATAATAAAATGAGACATTAAAGGAAAAAAACAAGCAGTCTTCCCCCAGCCTACCAAACTGAAAAGCACTTTTCATCTGGGCATAGTACTTCCCTGTTTTCACTCTTGCAAACAGATTAATTATAGTTCACAGCATGACTCCATACGTTGGTCATATGAGAAGGTGTAACCCACATTCTTGACTCAAATTGCTTCTTATTGGTAGTTTAA
>NW_021895055.1:0-621 GCF_006229205.1 Suricata suricatta
GCCTAACTATTGTAGATAATACTGCAATAAACCTAGCAATGCATATATACCTCTGAATAGGTGTTCTTGTATTCTTTGGGTAAATATTCACTAGTGCAGTTGCTGGATCATAGGGTAGTTCTAATTTTACTTTTTGAGGAATCTCCATCCTGTTTTCCAAAGTGGCTGCACTAATTTTCATTCCCACCAACAGTGCAAGAGAGGTCCTTTTTCTTCACATTCTCACCTATCCCTGTTGTTTCTTGTATTGTTGAATTTAGCCATTCTGACAGGTGTGGGGGGAAATCTCATTGTGGTTTTGATTTGCATTTCCCTTATGGTAACTGATGATGAACAACTTTTCATATGTCTGTTGGCCATCTGTATGCCTCTTTTTTTTTTTTTCCCAAAGCCAAAAAGCAAGGGTCTTTTATTGCAGGTTCGAACCCGGGCCTCTGCTCACTCCAAGCTGATGGAATGGAGAGAGCCAGAAAGCCCCGAACAAAGGTGGGGTAGGACTTTTATGAGTTTGGGAAGGGGGAGTTACAGGAAATTGCGCCATAGGTACAGTGATCCAATTATTATTATACAATATTATTGACAGCAGGTTTAACCATTCACATTGCCTAGAGTACTTGTTAC
>NW_021895056.1:0-621 GCF_006229205.1 Suricata suricatta
CTCCTTCCTGATCTTATACAAACGTCCTGGGTATGTGCAAACACCAGCATAGTCAGTAGGAACAGTTTCATCACCCTCAAAAAGAAACCTTGTACTCTTTAACTATCAACTCACTATCCCTCCCTGCCCCCAACCTTAAGTGACCCCTAATCTACTTTTTATTTCTATGGATTTCCCTATTCTGGACATTTTATATAAATGGAACCATACAACGTATTGTCTTTGGGACTAACTTTTTTCATTCAGCATAGAATTTTCAAGGTTCATCCATGTAATACTATTTTAAATACTTCATTCCTTTTAATTACCAAATAATATTCCATTGTCTGTGGATATACCAAATTTTGTGCATTCATTCTTCAGTTGATGAATATTTGTATTGTTCCTATCCTTTGACTATTAGGAATAACACTGATGTGGATATTCATATACAAGTTTTACTGTGGGCATATTTTTATTTCTCTTGTGTATGTGTCTAGGAGTGGAATTACTGAATCATATGGTAACTCTGTGCTTAAACATTTGAAAAACTGAAAACTGTTTTGCAAAGTAGCGGCACCATTTTACATTTCCAACAGCAGGGGATGAGGGTTCCAGTTTTTCCACATCCTTACCAACATT
>NW_021895057.1:0-1384 GCF_006229205.1 Suricata suricatta
GTGTGTGTGTGCGTGTGCGTGTGTGTGTGACTGCATGGGCGCGTGTGTGTTTGGGTGTTGGTAGTTATATTTAAATATATAGTATGTATCTCCTTAGGTCGAGAAGTCTTGAGTAGTAGTCAAAAAGTGTGCCTCATTGTATAGATTTGTTAGATTTCTTCCCATTATGAAATCTCTGCTATTGAGTGAGATTTGAAAACAAGTTAAAAGCTGTCCCAGAGTCACTACAGTTTTGAGTCTTCTCTCCAGTCAGGATAGATGATTTACAAGAAGATTTCTGCTTCCATACAAGACTTTCCAACATTTCTTACTTTTATACTGGCTCTCTGGAGATGGAGTTCTCTCATGTTTATTTCAATTTGACTCTTCGTTTATGTTTTTCACACACTCATCGCCTGGGTAACTTCTGTCTCCACTCTCAACACCTCAGTAATTACAACAGCTAGAGTCCTAAACGAAAGGCCTTCCTGGGAACACAGCATATAAATCCTTGCCCCACATTAAGTATCATATGGTAACTACTGAACAGTGGTGTTTAGATAAAACCCATCTGTGTTTATCAAAATTAGAGACTCTGGAACAGGGGGAGTATGTGTTGGTGACAAAATAATGAACCCTACACACAGGACTTCTCAAATTAATCACATTTTGAATTTTTATCTTGCTTTTCAAATCTCTAATTTGCAGAATTGTTTTAGTGAATGGTTAACCCAATTTTATATTTGAAATACTTTCAGTGATTATTTTCAGTTTGGACTAGGTGACTTATCAAAATCACCAAATGTTCTTCCAGGGAAGATGTATGTTTAAAAACAGATTTCTGACTTCAGCTCTAAGGCGCCCGTCTACAAAGAGCTGATGTATCATGGGGTTTTCCCCCAGAAGGTTTTCTGTCCTGATCTCTTCTAGCAGTAGGATTCCATTACGGGTAACTGTCCCTGCTTGGTTACACCCCTCATGAACATACATTCTACATTTCACTACACCCCACCACCTTCCCCGTCATCCCTTCATTATAAGTACACGGGGCCACAGTGTCCACTGCTGCCAATACCACTGGACTACATGACTCCTCTTGGTCTGTCTGCCAACAAACTTCGGTCACGACACAAATATACAAAAGAAGTCATCGCACTTACTACACTGACATGCATATATGTAAATATGCTAATGTGCAGAAGTAATACCCATGAGAGGACATCAGCAGACTGGAGAAACAGGAAGCGCCAGGACTTTGCTCTTCCATGGAGACAAAAATAGACCAAAGGACCTTTGTGAGGGCTCCAGAAGCCAGTTCGGAGGAGATAGCACGCCAGGCAAGTACAAAGAAGGGCCACATGGAAAAGACAACGAATGTTTAGGACACTTGCCTACAGCAACTGCT
>NW_021895058.1:0-621 GCF_006229205.1 Suricata suricatta
AGAAATAGATTGGAAATACAATTATTAAGAATGTGTCCATGAACTAATTTAAGAAAATGCCTTTGTGGGGCTCGTGGCTGGCTTAGTCAACAGAGTATGTGAGTCTTGATCTCAAGGTCTTAAGTTTGAGCCCCACATTGGGTGTACAGATTACTAAAATAATGCCTTTGTGATTCAGTAATTAAAAATATATCAATGATGAACAAGAATACCCTAGAAATTAGATCATTGCAAATCTTCACAAAATTGTTTTACTATTTTACATAATAGTAAATAGATCTAAAAGAACAAATTAGATTTAGTTAATTAAATTTAGTCCATGAGTTAAAAGGAAAAAAAAGAATGCCAAAATTGTGTATAAAAACATCCATGAACAAAAACTATAAAGAACATTAAAAAAAAGAAGAAAATGTTTGAGAAAATTAGACTGTCCCATAATATCATGTTTTGTAGCTGATATCTCTTGAGTGTAAAAAATATTTATTAGGGCACCTTGGTGGCTTATTCAGTTAAGCATCTTACTCTTGATTTTGGCTCAGGTCATGATCTCATGGTTATGAGATGGAGCCCTGCATCAGGAGCATGGAGCCTATTTATGATTCTCTCTCTCTCTCTCTCTCT
>NW_021895059.1:0-621 GCF_006229205.1 Suricata suricatta
TATATATATATATATATATATTTAATGTTTTCTTTATTTTTGAGAGAGAGACACAGTGTGAGCAGGGGAGGGTCAGAGAGAGAGGGAGACACAGAATCTGAAGCAGGCTCCAGGCTCTGAGCTAGCTGTTAGCACAGAGCCCGACACGGGGCTCGAACCCACAAACTGTGAGATCATAACCTAAGCCAAAGCCGGACACTTAACCGACTGAGCCACCCAGGCGCCCCAAAGTAGCATTTTAAAAATACTGTTTTTAAGATTCTGTCTTTGTTGTTGTCAGCTTTGGATGGTTGGATTATGATATGTGTGGCTGCCGATCTCTTTGAGTTGCTCTGACTCGGAGTTTGTTGAGTTTAATGTTCAGCTACGGATTGGACAGAGATTTTCTTAAAACACCTTAGCCCAGGAAGTCCCCAACCGCTCCTGAGGGGCTCTGCGTGTGCGGTGGGGACCGGCCAGCGCCCCAGCAGCCCTGCCTTTGCCTTCACTTCCTGCTCGCACAGAGCTCGGGGTCAGGAGTTTAGGGCCTCTCAGGTCTTCCCTGGGGTGCACACAGCTCTGCGCAGGTACGTGGCCTTTCAGATGCTCAGGAATATATCAGAACTTGGCAGAGCCTCTCCC
>NW_021895060.1:0-621 GCF_006229205.1 Suricata suricatta
GCCGAAGCTGGAGGCTCAACCGACTGAGCCACCCAGGTGCCCCTCATGTGTCGTATTTCTTAAATTCCACATATGAGTATAACCATTGGATAGTTTTATTTCTCTGCTTGACTTATTTCATGTAGTATAATACTCTCTAGCTACATGCATGCTGTTGCAAATGGGAAGATATCATCTTTTTGATTACCAAGTAATATAAAAGATAGTTGTCTTATATGGTGCTAAATTTTATCATATTTTCCTCCATGCGTGCTTTCTGATTTTATTAAATTATGTGGTGAATTATGTTACCTGATTTCAAATCTTAAGTGTTTCCTTGCTTTCCCAGACTAAATACAATTTTGTTGTTATGTTTTCCTTGCCACATACCACAGGTTCCTTTCGTAGGTGGCCTGTAATTTTATGTAATTAACTAATAGTTTATTGAAGTTGAGTAATTTTAAAACACTAATCTTTTTCAGTATCTAAAAACATCTTTCCTTTACTTCATTGTTTTAATGATATTCATACATAAATTCCAGTAAACATATACATAGTATTCTGGAAAAAACTTCCATATTTTTCTTGTAACTTTTTAAACATCTTGTGCATTTTATTTTAATTTTATTCAATTTTATAGTC
>NW_021895061.1:0-621 GCF_006229205.1 Suricata suricatta
CTCCTGTTGCCTCTTCCTCTTCCTATAAAGAAAGCAGTTTCTTGGGAACAGGGCCACCATTATGCCATCATATAACCTTAATTACCTCCTTAAAGGCTCTGTCTCCAAATGCAGTCACTTTGGGGTTTGGGGCATCATGATAAGAATTTTGGGGGAATACACTTCAGTCCATAACAGTGGGGGTCTGAATTGACACAACCTAGAAAAACAAAAACAAAAACAAAAAGTCTTGTAATTTGTGCCACTTACTTGAAAACTTTTATCTCTATATCCATTTACTTTGAGAAGTCTGATATATTGAGGAGTGTGAAATACTGAGTATGCTTTGCTCACAAATATGTTCATCTGTGAAAAATTGACAGGACTGGAGCCATTGTAAAATAGAACCAGAGATACCACTGCCGAAAAACTGCCTTACCCATCTCTGACCTGGGCCAAAATGTTCGGATTGGGCAATACGGCAATTGTGTTGAGCAGTTGCTTGAGAAGTCAGTGGGAGAATGTTCTCACAGTATCAAAATTGATGGTTGTGGACTTTCCGAGGATAGAATTCGTAGTCAATCAATGTATAAGCCAGAGTAGTTTAGCCTGTTAACACCCATAGAAAACTAAGAGTACCCT
>NW_021895062.1:0-621 GCF_006229205.1 Suricata suricatta
AATGGCAGGTCTAATCTGAAGACTAGAAACTCATGAGGGCTGATGGTGCAGATGAAGTCTGGAGGTAGGATGCTGGGGATGCTGGAGAATTTGCTCTTGTTTTGAGAGACCATTCTTTATGTTCTATCCAAGCTTTCAAATGGATGAAGTTCACCCACATTATGGAGGGCCAGCAATTTTATTCATTGTTCATCAATTTAAGTGTTAATTTCATCTAAATGTCCTCCGACTTGATGCACGCAATGATTCATCACAATTTCTATATGCAGAGGAAGCATCTCAAAACCAATGAACATGCCGATTTCTGTTGGATTCTCAAATCTGGTTCTTTCAATGTCTAATTCTTCTTTAGCTGGTGAAATGGTCTTTTTACACTTTTGAATAAAAACATTTTTCTTATGAGCATATATACAAATAAAATTATCTAAGATTACTAATGCTAATTAGTAGCAGTAATGTTGTAGGGGGTGTGTGTGGTTAAGAGCAATTTAGTGAACCTACAGGCATGCAATTACATTTGCAGAGAAAGACTTCCAACTATAGGGGACAGCAGCATTTTCTTTTGCCCTTTTGCCTCATTCAAGGGCACCTCTTTCTCAATTCACTGCTTTAAAGTTGATA
>NW_021895063.1:0-621 GCF_006229205.1 Suricata suricatta
ATCATGACCTGAGCTGAAGTTGGACGTTTAACTGAGTCCCCTAGGCACCCCTCATGGGCTCTTAGGGACACTCTCACAGTTGAGCGTGCATTGCTTCTGCGTGAGTGGTGCTCAACGCCACGGGCCGTGGTGGGTGTTCGAGGAGGGCTGAACGGCTGGGCACGTGGTGAGGACATTCGGGGCCCTGCAGGCGACGCTCCCCGCCGGCGCTCGCCGTGTGCACGGTCTCCTCCGTGGAACGGCAGATCCCTAGCTAGGCATCGGCTTGTGCTATGGACGCGCTTCCTGGTTGACTTTGCAGGTGGCGGTGGACTTCATGGGTAGGTTCGTTTCCATCTTCAGTTTGGCAGGATTTGCTCAGAGGGCGTAATTCAACCTAATAAGACACCAAAGCACCAGTGCTGTGCCCAGCATTAGGCAAATGAGGTCATTTCCACACCATCGCCCAAAGCCCTTCAGGACATTTGTCTTCTGTACACCAAAGACAATGTCATTATTTAAAGAATTTTGTCCATTGTGCAGGTTAACATTACAATGTTGTATCCAAAATGAATTCTGGTTTTCCTGCCCTCCTATTCCCCGGAGAAGGACGCTCAGACACAGAAAATGCCTGTGGCAGCA
>NW_021895064.1:0-621 GCF_006229205.1 Suricata suricatta
AAAAACAACCCAAGTGTCCATCAACCAATGACAACACAATGCAGTATAATTTCTACAATAGGATGGTTTTTGGCCATAAAAAGGAATGATCCACATCACAAGATAAATGAACCTCAAAAACTTTATGTTGAGTGAGAGAAGCCAGATATAGAAGGGCATCTGTTTTCTGATTCCATTTACCTGAAATCTCCAGAACAGACAAATCCGCAGAGACAGAAAGTACATTAGTGATTGCTGGGGGTTAAGGAGAGAAGGAAATGAGTAGTAAACGCGAATGGACATGGGGTTTCTTTTTGGAGTGATGGAAATATTCTAAAATTAATTGTGCTGATGGTTGCAAAACTCTATGAATGTACTAAAATCACTGACTTACACACTTTAAAAGGGCGAACTGTATCACATGTGATTACATCACACAAAGCATGTGTGTGTGTGTGCGCGTGCACGCACATGTATTTTTTTAAGTGAAAGGATAGAAAAATATATACCGTATACATTCTAAACAAAAGTAAGATCCATCCAAAGCAGTTTAAATAAACCTTAAAGCAAAAAGTATCAGGAGGGATAAAAAAGTCCTTAAAGGGCACACTTCACCAGAAAGACATAAAAACCCTAAACCAA
>NW_021895065.1:0-621 GCF_006229205.1 Suricata suricatta
ATGACCTCAGGTCCAGGTGACAAGACCACGAGGGACACAGACACCAGTCTGTGCAGCTGGTGAGCTCTGAGAGGAGCAGGTGGGCCAAGCAAGGGGCGCTCCTGGCAGTGGGAGCCAAGTGCACACTCCTGCTATGCAGAACACAGAGCTAAGTGAGCCAGCCATGCACAGACGAAGCCTGTCCCCGCTCTAGCACACCCAAAGGTGCTCCCCAGATACCAAAGGAGGGGGTGGCTTCCACGTGCCCACCACCCAGGCAGCCTGGGTCCTGGAAGCCCTCACCCAGAGAGCAGCGAGGTCTGGGGGTCCCTCCCCACATCCACCCTCCAACCCCCAGAGCTCTGAGCCCCTCCTGGTCCTCTGCTCAGAGGTAAGTGAAGCCACTGGCTGAGACAGCGTTCCCTGGCCCCCAGCCACACGGGATGCCACCAGGCTAGCCACGGCGGGGCCCCCGTCTGCCTTGACACAGGTCACAATCAACACCACTGTGCCACCATCCACCCAGGCCCACGTACCACTGTGGAGAGACAGGTGGTGGGTGGGTGTCGAGGCCCCATCAAATATGGCTCGGTCCAGGAAGTCGATGGTGGACTCAGTGTACACGATCTGGAAGACCTGCCC
>NW_021895066.1:0-621 GCF_006229205.1 Suricata suricatta
GGTCAAATTCTTCTCATACTTAGAATTTCTAAGTTCCTTTCTGTGACCAGCTGGAGAAAACTGCCTTTTAAACGACTCATGATTAGGCCACCACACATAATCTCGTATTTTAAGGCCAACAGAGCCCTATGACATAATCAAACCATTGTAGTGGAGTCCATCATCCACATGGCCCCAGGGACCATGCAGTATGAATACAACAGTAGAAAGGGAAATCTTGGAATTCTGTCTACGCTGGCTTCCATTCTGAACGTGGCTGGGGAGGGAGTGAAAGGCAGAGTATCTCTTGGAATTAGAACTCTACAATGAATAGCAAACTGTTAAAGTCTTATTTTCCTAGAACTTCTACTGCAATGTCCAATTCCCACATTAGGCAAATATCCATTCTTTACTTTTTCTGATTCCTCTAAATTAAATGAAAATTAAAATACCTTAGAAGAGATTTGTTTGGGATTTGTTGTCACCTCGGTAGTTCCTCTAATAAAGCAAGAGATTGAGTTGTTACGTATTCCCAAGCAGTACCTCAAAACACACTGAAATATCTGATTATTGGATAAATATCATCCCTCTGAGTCTTCACATGACACCACTAGATAAGCCTGCAAAGTAAGTGAAAGAAAT
>NW_021895067.1:0-621 GCF_006229205.1 Suricata suricatta
AATAGTTGAAAAAAAAAACCACTATGAAGAACTTGATTTTAAGATGGGTTATGGGCTTGAATGGACATTTCTCCAAAGAAGATGTACACGTGGCTAACAGGTAGGTTAAGACATGGTGAATAGGACTAATCACCAGGGACCTGCAAATCAAAACTACAACAAATGGTCAGGATGGCCACTGTAAAAAAAAAAAAAAAAAGGCAGCAAACATTGGCAAGGATGTGATGAACTCAGAGCCCTTGCACACTGTTGGTGGGAATGGAATAGCCACCAGGGAAACTAGCATGGAGGATCCTCAAAAAATTAAAACTAGAACTTCCGTGTGTTTCCACACCCTCACTTCTAGATACTTATCCACAATAACTGAAATCAGGGGTCTCAAAGAGATGTCTGCATTCTCACGTTCATTGCCGCAGGAGTCACAACAGCCAAGATGGGATAACAGTGTAACTCTCATCAGCAGACAGATGAAATCAAAAACCGTGGCATTCCATGTTTTGGCTATTGTTGACATTGCTGCTATGAACATTGGGGTACATGTGCTCCTATGCATCAGCATTTCTGTCTCTCTTGGGTAAATCCCCAGCAGTGCTATTGCTGGGTCATAAGGGAGTTCTATGG
>NW_021895068.1:0-1384 GCF_006229205.1 Suricata suricatta
TCCAGACTTTTTCCTGTGGTTAATTTCAAGTTTCATAGCATTGTGATCTGAAAGTGTGCATGGTATGATCTCTATTCGTTTATACTTATGGAGGGCTGCTTTATGCCCCAGTATGTGATCAATCTTGGAGAATGTGCCATGTGCACTCGAGAAGAAGGTGAATTTCCTATCTTCAGGATGCAGAGTTCTAAATATATCTATCAGTTCCATCTGTTCCACTGTGTCATTCGGGTCCATTGTTTCTTTAGTGGTTTTCTGCCTGGTTGATCTATCCATCGCTGTCAGTGGAATATTAAAGTCCCCTGCAATTAACACATTTTTGTCAATAAGATTGTCTCTGTGATTAATTGTTTTATGTATTTGGGTGCTCCCAAATTTGGCGTATAGATATTTATAATTATTAGCTCTTCCTGATGGAGAGATCCTGTAATTATTATATAATGTCCTTCTTCATCTCTTGTTACTGCCTTTACTTTAATGTCCAGTTTGTCTGATATTAGTATGGCTACTCCAGCTTTCTTTTGGCTTCCAGCCGCATGATAGATATTTCTCCATCCCTTTACTTTCAACCTGAAAGTGTCTTCTGGTCGAAAATGAGTCTCTTGTAGACAACATATAGATGGGTTTTGTTTTTTTATCCATTCTGCTACCCTGTGTCATTTGGTTGGAGCATTCATCCATTTACATTCAGTGGTATTATTGAGAAATGTGGGTTTAGAGTCATTGTGTTCTCCCTAGAATTCATGTTTATAGTGGTGTCTCTGGCACTTTGTATTCTTTGCAACATTTCCCTTATAGAGTCCCTCTTAGGATTTCCTGTAGGGCTGGTTTGGTGTTCATGAATTCTCTCAACTTTTGTTTATTAGGGAACACTTTTATCTCTCCTTTGATTTTGAATGACAGGCTTGCTGGATAAAAGATTCTTGGCTACATGTTTTTTCTGTTCATCACATTGAAGATTTTCTGCCATTTCTTCCTGGTCTGCCAAGTTTCATTAGATAGGTCTGTAACCACTCTGATAGGTTTCCCTTTGTATGTGAGGGCCCCTTTCTCCCGAGCTGCTTTCAGAATTCTGTCTTTATATTTTGCCAGTTTCTCTATGATATGTCATCGGAAGGCCGATTCATGTTACGTCTTAAGGGGGTTCTTTGTGCCTCTTGAATTTGAATGTTTATTTCTTTTCCCAATTTGTGAAATTCTCAATTATAATTTGGTCTAGTATCCCTTCAGGCCCTTTCTCTCTGTCTTCCTCTTCAGGAATTCCTATGAGATGGATGTTGTTCCACTTGATTCTATCACTCAGGTCTCAAATTCTCCTTTCTTGCTTCTGGATTAATTTCTCTCTCTTTTTTTCAGCTTCCTCTTTTGCTATAACTATATCTTC
>NW_021895069.1:0-621 GCF_006229205.1 Suricata suricatta
GAAAAGGATGGAGCGTGGGTGGATTTTAATCAGATCCATCTGAGCCCAGGTAAGGGATGTCATGCTGAAAGTAGCCCCTCCTTCAAACAGGGAACCACTCCTAAAAGCACCAGGCAAGACCCATGCTGAAGGAGTGGACATGGTTTTAGAGATGATGACCTAAATCTGGAACTGCCTCATCCATCACTTTGCCCTTGTGCAATTATGACAAGTGTTCCTTCCCACTCTCCAGAGTCACACTCGAATTTTATGTATGACACTATGCCTAAGATATTTCCATGTCCTGACACAGACTGCCGAGTAATACACTCCTGACCCACATTTACTGAGCATCTATTATATGCCAGGCACACTTCTACATGCATTAACCTTATTTTAATCTCTAAATAAGCCCCACTAGGCAGGTGTCATCCTTCCCATCACACAGTTAAGGAAATTGAGACAGAGCAGTTATATCATTTGCTTAGAGCCACCCAGTGAGAAAGTGGCTAAGCTCTAGGACACCTGGGTGGCTTAATTGGTTAAGCGTCTGACTCTTGGTTTTGGCTCAGGTCATGATCTCATGGTTTGTGGGTTCAAGCCCTGCCTAGGGCTCTGTGCTGATTGTGTGGAACCTGCTTG
>NW_021895070.1:0-621 GCF_006229205.1 Suricata suricatta
TTTTTTTTATGTTTATTTATTTTTTGAGAGAGAGAGAGACACAGAGTGTGAGTGGGGGAGAGGCAGAGAGAGAGGGAGACACAGAATCTGAAGCAGGCTCTGAGTTCTGAGCTGTCAGCACAGAGCCTGATGGGGACTCAAATTTACGAGTTGTGAGATCATGACTGAGCTGAAGTCAGACACTCAACCAACTGAGCCCCCCAGGCACCCCTGGGTCCTATTTCTAACAGAGGAGATATTCAGAATAACGTTCTCCTGTCGGCCAGCCTGAGAGACACAGGGAGGCACCATTAATGACTCTTGTCAGAAAAGGGAGGTAAAGTATCTTCTTTCATACAGACAAACAAATGAGTCAAGAAAAGGGAATCATTATGTTTTTATTAGGTAGTTATTTTTTTGATGAGTTAAAATTTTATGAAAACCATCTGTATTTATTGGAATTATTATCTTTATTTATTTTAATTATTCTGTAGAAATGAATCACTTTGTGATCAATCAAATGTTAGCACATAAATCTCAGTTGGTGAATTCCGTCCCATGTCAGCATCCCAGGCTTCCATTCACTAGGTTCCAGTAGCAACCCCACCCCCAGCCCAGTGGCCATGGAAATTGTCTCCACAC
>NW_021895071.1:0-621 GCF_006229205.1 Suricata suricatta
TTTTTTTGTGGGGCAAAGGTGATTCTTCTTGTCACAAGTGGGGTTCTCTGACTTTACTGTCTTAGTTATTTGTTTCCAAACTATAATGCAGGTCCCAAAAGCCACGAAGAAACTGCAGGCACCCTAGAATGAATATTGCTTTCCAGAGCTGTCTAGCTTCAGGATAAAATGGTGGAAATCTTATACACACGCTCCTCAGTTAAGGACTTCAGCAGACACAGAAAGGGCATGGTTAGATAGATCTCTTAAACTCAGAAAGGACCTGAGGATCTGCCACTACAGGCTCTCTGTTCCTCCTGGACTCCAACCTTGAAAACAGGTTATTTCTTAAAGGTTACTTCTGTGGTATATCTCCATCACAAAAGTCAGAATATCTCTATTTAGATGTACATTGTTATATACTCATAAAATTATGACATAATGACCTCCAGTCAGATTTAAATTCCAGATAAACAACAAATAAATTTTAGTAGAATGTTCCATGCAATATTTGAGACATCCTTATGAATAACAATGATTTGTTTATCTGAATTTCAAATTTAACTGAATTCTGGGCTTTTCCCCTACAAATCATGCACCCTAATATTAATTGCCTATTACAAAAAACAGTTTCGTATAGTA
>NW_021895072.1:0-621 GCF_006229205.1 Suricata suricatta
CTAGATCACATTGAATGCAAGCATTTTCTGCTTTTGTTTTAAAGTCATTCCGACTACAGCTGTAAGGAATTTGTGCCAACTTTGCTCCCAAAGTGAGTTTCCTTAAACGTCCTGTCTCTAAACACTAAAACACGTATAGCTGTATTGTGACTTAAATATGTCAAAACATTTTGGAAGAATAAGACTTTCTCCATAAAAAATGAGCTGAATTTTTTTCCTTTATATTTTGGTAGAAAAATACAATAATAGAAAATATTAAAAACACCAAAAAATATCTAAAATTATTTGGTTACTTAGGTTTTTATTATTAAAAACTGTGGGTCAGTGTCATGGAGAGAATGCATTTAATAGTTATTCTACTTTTCATACACTGTACACAGAAACAAGGTCAGTGGAGGATTATTTTCTTAACTGCTCCATTTTATATTCTAATACAATCCATTTATACTATCTGTACAAGCAGAGCTTTAGAAATGATTCCAAAATTACAAATACAACTATATATTTTCTCTAAAATATATATTTTAATTAAATATAAGCAAAAGAAATTGGAAGCATTACTTTCCCTCAAAGACTTTACAAGCCTGGCGTGGGACTATCTTCAAACTCTGTGATTATCTG
>NW_021895073.1:0-621 GCF_006229205.1 Suricata suricatta
TTATTTACTTTTTAATTTAACATGTATTTATTTTTGGAGACAGAGAAACAGAGCATGAGCAGGGGAGCATGTGTGGAGTCACAGAATCCGAAGCAGGCATCAGCCTCCGAGCTGTCAGCACCGAGCCTGATGTGGGGCTCAAACTCATGAACCGCAATATCGGGACTTGAGCCAAAGTCAGCCGTTTAACCAACTGAGCCACCCAGGTGCCCCAATCTTTTCCATTTTATAACCACCACACAGTACCATGGATTTAACAAAAGCAGCCTCACCAGCTACATCTCGAAGAAAAAGGAACACATCATTGGACAAATTGAGAGTGCCCTATCTTAGAGTGCTCTGCAGTGCACAGTGTGGCATAGAAACTCACCTCCATCTGCAGCCCTGCTATCTGTGGCCATCCCCCTGCCTGGTCGCCAGCGGGGATACCCTTTTGCAAGTGCTCCGAAGACAATGATGCCCTTATGCCTCCTTGCCCCTAGAATGTGCACTGAATTGGCTCACATTCAACCTTCAGCCGATTGCATCCCCTCCGTAGCCACAATCCACCCTTTCAGGCATAATCACTTATCTGTAGAATCTAAAATTTGGCTTTGTTGATCAATAGGTGGTGAGTGTGGT